>NC_136010.1:12651479-12898979 GCF_048128805.1 Centroberyx gerrardi
TTTCTTTTCCCTCTTTCACAGAAGCCACAAAGTGAAATTACAGGGTCTGGGCCTGGCTTGACTTAGCCACAAGTACAGGCAACAAAATATGGATGTTTTAATGGGTTTCCAACAATATAACTTCAAATACAGTATTGTGTTTCTTAATGATCATTGTGTGCAAAGGAATTTATGAAGTTATTCATCCATTTGTTTATCCATTCAGGCCCCTTCACACACATAAATTACAGACATCTAAAGTGTGTCAAAAAAAAGGCCAGGATTTATTTCTCATGGTTAAGGTGCTGCCTCTCCTATTCCTTATGTGGTGCCTGAATGCCTCTATTTGCCAAAATACACAGAGCACATTAATCTTCAACTAGAAGCACAAAACATAACAAAATGCTGATATGTGCAGCAGTTCTGGAACAGTTAGGAGTTCAGTATGGTCAGTTATGGTGCTTTTCAATGGATGGAAACACCAACAGGTGTTTCCATCCATTAGTCCCACTGTAAACACAGACCATGTCTCAGCACTCTGATGGTGATGATGAGATGAGATGATGCATCTCTGGGAATGTGTCCAAAGGTGATGATGTGAGGTGACAGCTTGTGTCTGTGTGTGTGTGTGTGTGTGTGTGTGTGTGTGTGTGTGTGTGTGTGTGTGTGTGTGTGTGTGTGTGTGTGCATATAGGATGCCACTTGGAGGAGGAAACAAGTGTGGCTGCTGTCAAAAGACAGTATACTTTGCAGAAGAGGTTCTGTGTGACGGGCGGAGCTTCCACAAGTCCTGCTTCCTGTGCAGTGAGTAAACTCTTCTTCTCTGCTTCCTGTGACTGTCAATATGGAGACATTTGAACTTTTGACACATTACACCTGTCAATATGACCAGAAGTAATACCAGTCTGATGTGGACTGTTGCTCATCTGTTCTTAAAGGAAAAATCCACCCTTAGATACATCGTTAGATAACATCAATTTGTGATGTTTAGTGCATTCCAGGAGGTTGTGAATGAAGTGTTGTTATTTACTTTTTTTGGTGAACCTGCTCTCCCTCAACCTGCCTCGTCTCCTTCTGCTTCAATTAGCGATTTCCTACATTTCCAAGAATGACTTTTGACAACTCCCACAAATGTAGAGAGAGTGATAGCGTGCTACGTTTTCTCAGTTGAGAAGAAGTGAGAGTGGAGAGGGAATAATGCCGTAGTCTGCCATGCCTGGCTGGCTTGACGCAAAGATGCAAGCTGTGGCTGCATTGCATTCTGGTCTATTGAGGCTACTGTATGTGGAGAAATCTCTACTCTTCTACAATAGATTTCTCCCAGTATGACTTTTAAATATCAGTCAATGGTGTCTAGAAAGAAGCCCTTGCTCTTTGGTTCTGAGGAGTTGACATCAAAACCTGACGTTTCTGCTATCAAACTCCATTGTAGCTGCTTTGCACATATCTCAAAGTCACATCATGTCGTCTACGTTTGGCCAGTTTTCCGTGGGAATAAGAAATAAAATGGGCCCAGAAATACAGGGTACATTGCCAAACACTTTAGAGTGGATTTTTCCCTTTAAAAAATGACAAAGTATGGCCAAGTGGTCTCTTAGCTATAGCTATCAGAAGCTATAGATATCATACAAAGTTCAAAGAAATTGTGCTGATATAAAAAAAAATCAGAAAATAGATTTAATGAAAAATATCCATTTTGCCTCAGTAGAAAAAAAAAGTGAGTTCATGGAGTTGAGAGTAGAGTTATTTGTGTTCCTGCATTGGAATTGAACATTCTTGTGGTGGAATTTAGATGAGAACATACTAGTTCAATAGAGCTGTTCCATATAAGGAAACAGGAGCCTGCTGTCTAAACACACAAATGCACACAGATATGCAAAACAATAACGTACGTATGTGTGTTTGTCTGTGCATGCACATGTGTGTGCATGCGTGTGCGACTGTGAATGTGTGTATGCTCATGCAGTGGTGTGTAGGAAGAACTTGGACAGCACAACTGTGGCCGTTCATATGGACGAGGTCTACTGCAAAGCGTGCTACGGCAAGAAGTACGGGCCAAAAGGCTACGGTTACGGCCAGGGAGCGGGGACACTCAGCATGGACAAGGGAGAGTCCCTGGGCATTACACATGCAGAGTGAGTGACGCACACACACATACACACACAGACCTCTTGATCTCTCTCAAGGCCTGATATTTGTTTCTTCTTCTCTTTTTTCAGACCTGGTCCTCATCATCCTACCACTAACCCAAACCCCTCCAAGATGGCTCAGAAGTTTGGAGGGTCAGACAAGTGCCCACGCTGCGGCAAGTCTGTCTATGCCGCTGAGAAAGTGATTGGAGCCGGGAGTGTAAGGAAGCACACACATACACACACACACACGCACACACATACACGCACAAAAACACACTTTCCAGCCCTATCTATCTTCTGTGTATTTACAGGCATGGCATAAGAATGGATGTTTCCGCTGTGCCATCTGTGGGAAGGGCCTTGAGTCGACCACACTAGCTGACAAGGATGGAGAAATCTACTGCAAAGGTGCAACTTCGCTCTCATTGCAGAAACCCTTTACACTGAATGCATCATACTTTTTACACAGTATGACTATGCAAAAAAAAAAAGAGTGAGGTAGCACATCCAAAGTTAGGAAAAACCATGACTGGATACAATATTCACATTTCACTTGTTTATTGGGTTTCAGTGAGAAAAGCCTTCATTGAAGATTAATGCTCTGATGAAGGCTTTTCCTGCCGAAACTTGTTAAATAAGAAATGTATGAAATGTGATTAATTGATTGATTGATTGATTGAGCTTATTTGCTAATCATAAAATATAAAAAGGAATGCCCAGAACAAAGAAGGATATCCTCAATTACACATCAATAATATTATCAACAATAACACAATAATCCTTGAAAATGTATTTCCGTTGTGTTCCTTCTGTGAAAGAAGGATTGTATCCAGTCATTTTTTCCCCAATTTTGGATGTGCTACCTCACCCTTTTTTGAGTATATTGGATTTGAGTCATGTTGGATTTGATTGTTTTGGCTCAGAAACTCCACAAACAATAGTTTCATTGCTGAAGCTGAAGCACTGAAGCAGTGTTTATAATGTGCTGCCACCTACTGCCACTATTAAAACATCACAGCCGTGGTTGTTAGGCCATGCATTGCATCTAATGAATTCTCACTGCCATGTAAAGCTGTTGACGGTGTGACAGGTCATGTCAAGCGTGACGTTACCTCTCATATTTACTCCTCCAGGGTGTTATGCCAAAAACTTTGGTCCTAAGGGATTCGGCTACGGGCAGGGAGCCGGGGCGCTGGCACATGCTCAGTAGAGGACATTGTGGTCTCCTCCATGGTCAGGTGGACAGACGGCTTCCACAAGACTGCACTACTGTCTTCTACCTGCAGAGGGCAGCGGGATGCCATGACACACAGATGAGACAAGCACCTGCAAGACACCTGCTTGATTCAAAGCTTCCTCTATTACAAATTCTATTGTAGAAAAGATTTAAATACCTTAGTATAATGCTTTGTATAATGGTGATTCAGCTTTGGTGTTAAATTTTGATTTACATGCACTATACACTTGGACATTACCTGTCTATTTAGAGCTGCTATTAGTGATTTGCACTGCTCTCAACCTTCATCTTCATCATCCTCTTGTCAGTCTATCCTCCTCTTCTGCAATTGGAAAGTTAATATCACAAGATGTATACAACACAGTTAAAGCTGCTCACTCATATATGTTATGCATTCCAAACATTAGCATTATGATAAAAACTTAATAAAATGGAATGACAACGATTTCAATGACGGAATTGTTTTCTCAAATATTACATAAGACCATGTGAGCGAAACTGTCTCTGCCATTCTCTCTCTTTGTGTGTGTGTGTGTGTGTGTGTGTGTGTGTGTGTGTGTGTGTGTGTGTGTCTGTGTGTGGGAAGTAAGTTTGAGAGTGAGATTGTGTGAAAGTTTCAAGAAAGGACACATGTTTATTGAATTCATTCCTGTCATAACAGTAGAGTGACACATCACACACACTGGGACTACACTATGACAAATATGCATCCTGTAAAAGTTGGGGGAATTACAGCGTCACACTCCACCCACATGCTCACCTGTCAGATCAGAGTCATGTTGCCGTCAAGAATGCAACATAAATAACAATAATTATTATTAATAATTATAATGCCACAGTTGCGCTTCCCATCATAGGTGGTCAGGGACAGTGATGTTTTCTGTCATCAGCAGGGCTTTGAAGTAAGCTTTGAAAACGCAATCAATTACTTGTCTTTATTTAGCTTTACTCATTACATTCAGTTGCTTTTGAGTTATTTTGCCTGAAAAATCAATTTAGACAGAAACTTCAAGAATGGCTACTAATTTCAAGATGTGTAAAATGCTGTTAGTATCCAAAATATCACAATTAAAAATGCCTTGCCCCCATGAACGCATATCTCTAAGCAAACATGAAATTAATGAAATCATTTCCAAAAAGTAATCTGATTCTAGCTTTGAGTCACCAATCTCCATCAGCCTAACAGAGAGTTATGTCACCTCTCTTCCTTGCTCTTTGTCCTACAGTTTCTCTGTCTGTTTCTCTGTCTTGGTCTCTCTCTCTCTCTCTCTCTCTCTCTCTCTCTCTCTCTCTCTCTCTCTCTCTCTCTCTCTCTCTCACACACACACACACACACACACACACACACACACACACACACACACACACACACACTACAACATTTGGCTTCTTTATCAACGCTCAGCCTCCCACTCACATTCCAGCTCTGAGAGAGAGGAAAGCAGTTTGTCATAAACACATTTGGAACAGCTGTAGTACTGTATATAGGCTAATGCGTGTAAGTTTGAAATAACTAGGAATATAATTTTGTACTGTTTTTGTAATGACAGCAAAGTGGGGCACGAGCCTTCTAATAAGCAGGTGCACTGTGACTAACCAAGTGGGAGGAAATAGGCTGTAAACCCACGAAGTAGGCTAGTCCTACTAACACACACACACACACACACACACCACACACACACGTTTACATGCTGTAAACTCCCTCTATAGCCTACTTGTACTCTCTGTCACACACTCTCTCTCTTTCTGTCACACACGCGCCGCACACACACAAACGTGGGAATGTCATAAACAGACCGGATCCCTTGGCGTCACCGGGAGGAGGCGGGGTGCGAGTCGAAGAGGAGAAGGTCCACAGAGGAGCCGGGCATGTTCAAACATATCCAGGCGGACCAGCCTACCAGCCAGCACGGAGACACGGAGCGCAGTCAGTGCAGACGGATTTGGTTTATAGGCAGTACAGTAGGCTATATAATAAGAGTCTTCCTATGTTGTTTTCTCACTTAAATCCCCCAACTCAACGAGAAGATACTAAGAAATCTCGCCCATGTGTGACACTGGCAACATCTGGAATGTGGATTTCATGGATTCATCTTGAGAAAGTCTTGACAGGTTACACTGCTGGAGACAATTTCTTAATTTGACACTTGGCAGACTCCGCGGCTCGGCGTGGCCATGTCTCTCCCGGTCAAAGTGATGAGGGACGGGCTGCTGGAGAAGCGGAGCAGCGGGCTGCTCCAGCTGTGGAAGAAGAAGCGCTGCGTGCTCACCGAGGAGGGACTGCGCCTGCACAACTGCAAAGGCGGCGGCGAGGCTCCGAGCGCGGCGTGCGGCTCCAAAGCCAAGGAGCTCCGCTTTGAGCGCATGGCCACCGTGGACTGCGTGGAGTACAAGCGAGGGCTGGTGTATTTCACCGTGGTCATGGTTACGGGCAAGGAAATTGACTTTCGGTGCCCGCAGGACGGCGCGGCGTGGAACGCGGAGATCGCCTTGGCGCTGGTGCGCTACAAGAACCTGCAGGCCGTGCAGACCGGGAGGAACCGGCACCTGTCCTCACCGCACCTGGGCAGCAGTGGGGAGGATGAGGCGCTCTGACCCGGTGAAGGTAAGCCTTAGGTGAAATGTCACCAAAATGTAGCCAAGTGGGTAAAAGAGGGGGGTACAAATTTTGGCACAACACCGTCCTGTAACTGAAATGTCTCAAGTCCAAGTTCAAGACACTGAAACCCTAGCAGCTCACTCTCGGGGTAAGAGCATCGGCACACAAAGTGAAAATGTCCCCAGTCACTTCTCTTTACTCCCAGCCAGTGTTTCTCAACCAGCCGCCATCAAGACCCAATAAGAGTCTTAAGGTTTTCATTCCAAACATTACAGCAGCTGATTTCACTGATTAGTTCCTTCCTCTCTGGTTGTTTGCTAATCAGTGAAATGAGCTAAGTTACTGTAGTGACTGGTTGGAATGAAACTGAAGACTCTTGGGTCTAGATGGCACATGGTTGACAACCACTGTCCCAAGCCAAGCTCATGCCAGGTCATTATTACCACAGAACCGTGGTTGAGTGTCATTTCAGTGTTTCCTTACCGTCTGCCCCACTACAACACACTCTTCTTAGGACACAAACCCTCTCTCACTTGAGGACATAATTACGTTGCAATGTGAGCTTCCAAAATAACATCTGCCTGCCTCTCCCTCACTAGGCAGCCAAGTATTTTTAAACACACACTCACACACACACACACACACACACACACACACACACACACACAGAGCTCTCCCTTATGCATTTATCTAACGTGCAGCCAATTGGACAGTTAGAGAACCAGAGCTATGTGTAGGCCTATCCATCCTTTTGTTTTGTTCAACTTTTCGACATTAGGGACACGATCGCTACCATCACACCAGCATGTGACACCAGTGTCATTCACAGAGACTGGTCACTGAATTCCCAAGTGTTCATGGAGAGAGTGTGTAAGTCTGAACTATGAGCTCACGGCCCAGGAATCCATGGAGACGCTTCCTTAAGAGAGCTGCAGTAGTCAAGTGCCCGAATTAACTTAGTGGCCCTGGTAACAGTGTATTTTAACGCACTACAAATGTGCTTACAAGAACATTGTCAGTTGCTTCAACTTTAACAGTAGCAATAAAGCAAAGTAAAATTCTAATTCTTTGTTGCTTTTCTTTCTGCAGGATTGCTTCTTCCTCGGAGCGAGCCAATCAGAGTGGAGAAAGGTGGAGGTCACCAGATCCGTCGGCCAGATTATGTGGCACGCAGCATTATGGGATATACGTGATCATCGCTGAATATGGATTAAAGGACTGTCTTCCTATATGTACTTGTTTATGCCTTCATATAGATTTGAGGAAACTGGTATAAGCAAGGATTAAAGTGGTTCTTCCGCCATGTTGATTTTTCCAATCATTGCCTTTGAGGTCAGTGTAGAGAACACTGCAGAAGGTAAAGATTGCATTATTTGGACAGAAGCTGTGTACTTGGCGCTGTGACACTGTTCACCCCTGGTGCCTTGATGTTTCAAACATATCTCCTACTCTGGACGTCATTTCTGATTTCCTGGGAGACTTCAACCGCATATCTTTCCTGAAACAGGAGTAAATTTGCTTCTTTTGTATTACTTTTGATGGAAATATTTTACCCATTCGACTGGCATTGAACATTCTTGTTCATAGACTGAACAGCTCTGCATGTTTTCTAATGTTTGCACATGAAAAAAAGCATTTTGTTCATATTCATTGTATTCAATATTTGTTGAAACTCAGACCATGCACAGTATTACAATCTAATAAACGTTTTAAAAAATGTATTTTGTCAGTCCTAGTCTGGATTCTCATGTGAGGGGCAAGTCAGTCCTGAACTGCTGAGATATTTCACTTGAGTTTCTATTTTTGAAGAATGCTTGAGGTTCAACAACACTGGAACATATAGTGTTTCTAAGATCTAAACCGTAAGCTGCAAATTATTTTAAGTCCAGACTGTTAATGGCCAACCTCATCTGGTTCCAATTGTGGTGTAACCTTGCTGGAAAATACACACACTCCACACACATAGACACACACCGTGGCACCGCTCTCCTGCTCTTGCGTGTGTGTTGCTGTGTGCTGCTGTCAGGACGCCTTTTGTTCTCAGCGCTGTTCAGGACTCTAATGAGAAGCACAATGAGCCTAAGGCATGTGCACACAAACATCCGCCCACGCGCATTCACTTACAGAAACGTACGTGCACACCCCACACGAAATTCAGCAAGGCCTCAGCATCAGCAGACACTAATTAGTGAAGCGTTGCACATATTGTTCGTTTGAGCATGTTTTCTGTGTGTGTGCGTGCGTGTGTGTGTGTCCCTTTGTGTGTCAAGAATATAGCAGTCTGTGTGTGTGCTGTCTGGCTGTGGAGCGCAGTGCAGGTCAGGGATAAAGAGCTGATTGTATAGTGAGTTCTCTGGTTACTGTGGAAAACCCCAAAGCTAGCCACACTGCATGAGTCAGCATGGGACCCGGGCCACTGCAAGGACCGGAGACAACTGGGCGACCCAATGATGGACCAATGTACTTAACACTGTGTGTGTGTGTGTGTGTGTGTGTGTGTATGTGTGTGTGTGTGTGTGTGTGTAGGCGAGTGTAAATACAAGACTTAAAGGCGAGCTCCTGAACAGTGTGTGTGCGTAGGCAAGTGTAAGCAGAAAGCTTAAGTGAAGGAGATCTGTAGAGCAGTGTGTGTGTGTGTGTGTGTGTGTGTGTAAGCACAATGTACATAAAGGCAGTCCTTATAGTCGTGTGCACACACCTGTGTGTGTGGGCGCAACACTACTCAATGGAATGCCCTGTCCAAACATCATAACCTGTCCGGTGCTTCTGCTCTTCTCAGTAGACAAACACACACACACACACACACAAATTGATTGATTGCAATTTTATGACCCAAATCGTAGCGCACAGACCCAAATCTTAGCAACATTCATGACTTTGTTGTTTGGGTCTATCCAGAGTTGAATCTATTTATTGGCAGTATGTATGTTTGTCGGGACAAGACTGACAACATTTGGCTTTTGTCAAAACAATTACACATACCTCCATAATGGCCGCTCCTGTCCTGGCATGTGAGCACCAGGACCGGCCCCATAGGTGCCCTCTCGCTGCCCACTGACGTCATGGCAAATATGACAGTCATCTATTTGTTTATCGGTGCTTGTGTCGATCATGAGAGAGAGTGAAAGAAAGAAAGAGGAAGAGTGTGAATGTGTGCTTGTATATGCATTACTCCAGCTTAGGCTTTGACCAGGCCTAGTTTCACTTTACTGTTCAAATCTTGCACCAAACAGCTACATTTTTCTCAACTTCACCAAATGGGGCTGCTGTCTGCTGTGTGGGTGTTGAACCACTAGAGGTCTGTCTCTCTCTCCTGTTGAGTGGAGGTGAACTAATCTGTACAATGTCAGTCAAGCAGTATCCATGTTTGGCAAGTGTGTGTGGGCGTGTGTGTGTGTGTGTGTGAGGCTGGTACATCAAAGATTTTGGCAAGTTGCCATGTAGTGGCGGCCCCTATTCACAGCTTAATACCAGTCAGCTGAGCCAGTAGCTCAGCTGTTTTGTTTATCCGATACGTTTTGTGGTTGCGTGTATGTGTGTGCGTACATGTGAGTGCGTGTGTGTGTGTGTGTGTGTTGTGCGTGTGTTTATATTCTCCTCACAATACTTCCCGCACAACCCCCTCCAATCCACTCTCACACACTTATACACATATAAACCTCAAATACCATAGCGCTCTGTGAAATGTCCCATACCGTCTCATACACTCTCACTCTCTCTCTCTCTCTCTCTCTCTCTCTCTCTCTTTTGTCATGGAAGGTTCTGGAAGTTGGTCAGTCCGTGGTCTGCGGGCTCGTTAACCCTCTGGATGTGCAGCATTCTCACAACATTCTCGTGGCATGTCGGTAACATTGGGATCAAGTTATAATGTAGGTGCTGAAGCCTAAACCTCGCCTGGCAGGAAATGAAAGACAGAAAATAGAAAATAGTCAGAGAAACTGAACACAATGGAAGTGGAAAAGTTACTGGAGATACACTACCATGCAGTCAAAAGTTTGGACACACCACATTTTCTTTATTTTTACTATTTTCCACATTTTTGAATAATAGTAAAGACATCACCAAAACTATGAAATAACGCAAATGGAATTATGCAGTGACCAAAAAGGTATTAAACAAATCAAAACTATCTTATATTTTAGATTCTTTAAAGTAGCCGCCCTTTGCCTTGATGGAAAGGCAAAGGCTTTGGAAAAAAAATCATACATAGGCATCAACTTCACTATTTATATTTGTCTAAGAAACAGCTGTCAAGCATTTGAGCGTAAGCCTTTAGATCAAACTGGCTTTAAGATAATGAAAAACATAGTACATTCAATCAGGTGTGTCCAAACCTTTGACAGGTAGTGTATAAATAATTTCCACGGCAACATCTGCATGAAATGCTTGAGTGGACAGTAGTGCGGAAAATGCTTGTTTTTGGGCGGTGTCCAGCAGTGTGAGTGTGTGTGTGTGTGTGTGTGTGAGAGAGAGAGAGAGAGAGAGAGAGAGAGAGCCTATCTTGGTCTGTCCCTCACCAGCCAGACATCCTCACTCTGCCCTCTGACCCCTGAGCCTCAGTGGCTTCCAGAGCGGAGCAGCCTGTTTGGGGAGCAGCAGCACAGCTAAACCCCCTGGAAGCTCGTCTGGCATTTTGATCTGCCCATTTACACAAGAATTTCATTAAAATGGTTCAGATTTTAAAGGCTGGTGGGTGGAGGTTGTGTGTGTGGGTGCGATTAGGTGTTGGATGACCCTGTTCTTTCTCTCTATCTCACCTTCTTTTTCTCTCTCTCTTTTTGCGGTGTGTGTGTGTGTGTGTGTGTGTGTGTGTGTGTGTGTGTGTGTGCAATAAATAGTATCAGAGGTTTAAGTGAGAGTAAAAAATGTCAGAGGGTAACAACAGAGGAGACCCCCGTCATTAATGTGGGACAGGTGTTGTTCACTCTCTCTCTCTCGCTCTCTCTCTCTCTCTCTCTCTCTCTCCCTCTCTCTCTCTCACACACACACACACACACACACTGGCACTTTCTTTTCCTGCCTCTCAATTTTCTCCTTCCCGCATGTTTATTCTGGCACGGCCCAAGTCCAACACTAACTGTAGCCTTCATCAGCATCAGCTCCCTTCTTTTTCCTCTCTCCTTTTTATTCTGTTTTTTATTCCTAGTCTTTTACTCAGCCCTTGTCCAGTGGGAATCTAACCCCCCTCCCGGCCCAGACTTCACCTCCTGAACCACCTCCAAAGCCCCAGGCTCTAAATGCTGCCCCCTGGTTTATAATGAATTAGTGAGAGACAAATGGACAGAGAAAGATTAGGCAGTAAGAGAGATGGTGAGACTAATAATAGCCTCCACTAACAAAAGAGAAACAGAGAGTGCGAGACAATGGGAGGTGCAGTTAAATAGAGGGACACTCATCCCTAAGCCTCATCTCTGGTCTGTCCATCCTGCTCCTGCCTTTGTCTCATCTCTCTCTCTTGCCTTCAGTTCCTCTGCTGAGTCTGGTAAGGTACCTGCATGGATTGGTCTGTAACTGTGTGAAAGTGTAGCATTAGGCCTTGTTCTCCCTTGGGTGCATTTTTAGTATAAAAAGCTTTTATTTTAGGAAACTGCTAAAAAAAAATTGGTCCGCTATAACATCCGCACATTCAAAATGTTCAATTTATATTGAATCTGGCGTTTTAGACAGGGGAAATATTTTAAGACTTTTTTTGTGCTCATTTAATTCCTTCTAACTTATTCCATTCCAGCATTCCTGATTGGATTAATGAAGAGAAATTCAATCCTATAAACAGGGACAGTAATAGAGAGCTAATAATCTGCAATATCTGTAATATTAAAAAAAATTGTCTCTCAGTGGCATATTGTGAGAGCCTCAGTTTCATCACTGTGGTCTTGGCTGTACCTAGACCAGTATAGAATTGCATCAGCCATAAAACCTCTATAGGACTGATGAACTGAACAAATAAGATGAACTGGTCAGTTGAAGTCTATAGTGTGTGTGTGTGTGTGTGTAGTTGCTCTGCTCAAATCCCAGGTTGACCTGAACTTTCCAAAACACCGTACCGGTGGTTTGACTGTTTCTGCAATAAACATTGTCCTGACTCAACATTGCCAACTTGGCTGCACCACAGAGGTCCATGAGCATCCATGAGTTACTATCGTCAAATCCCCGAGGCAGGCTGGGCACCCCAGAGCACGATCCCCCCCGCAGTTGTCTATCAGTTGTCCCCCGGTCTATTTGGGGAGACGGGCCACTCTAAATTCCTCTCCCCGAGATAATCCTGAGGAGAAAGATGGGGATGAGGGAGAGGAGCGATGGCTATCTGTCTGGAATTTTCCTAATCCTCTGGAGCAGGCTGTAGCCCCGTCGTGCCTGGAGGTCTTAGGTGGCGTCATTCTCAACTGGGCAACGTCGAGAAAAATGGGAAAGGGACAGGAGTAGAAAGAGAGAGAGAGAGAGAGAGAGGGGGTGAGGTAAGGCGAGGCAAGGGGGAAGGGGTGAGCGAGGTAAATGGGGTGCTGAAGTGATAAAGGGCAGAGGGGAACGGGACAAAGAGAGAGAGAGAGGGTGAGATAAGGTGAAACAAGACGAAGGCAATACTATAGGTATGAGTTGACAAGAGAATTAGGAAGGCGAGGGGGGAAGGTCTCACCTCTTGTCCTGTTAAATGTGTCACAGATTACTACACATATCAACACATGAGCTATTTACTCCCAAGAAACACAATCAGGAAAGTCAGTTCATTAAAGGCACAATTCTGACGTTGTGACATGGCCATTGCAGACCTGTTACTGGTGGATTGTGGGAGGGGTGGGATGGGGGGGGGGGGCTCCACAGTCTTTGCCACAGGGATTTGTTCCCACTGAACAAAGTGCGGCTTCTACTTCCAGAGAGTGTGTCTAATGAGTGTCAAGGAGAGTGTTAACGAGCAGGACAATAGAAGTCAGTGTTTAGAGTTTTGTGTGATTGGCCTGCTGACAGACTAATAGGAAGACCGACTCCACGTTCACCCAAGTCAGAGAGAGAGGAAAGATGATCTGGCCTTTCCAAAAGCTGATAAACAAACACTGACAACTGTTCAGCGTGTGTGTGTGTGTGCGTGCGTGTCATGTGTGTGTGTCTAATCTCTCCTGTCTCTCCTCCAGTGTGAGATCTCATCGGCGAGATGCCTGAACAAGTGTGAGTGACCAGGCTTTGTGTTCTTATTATAGAGCTTACACACACACACACAGTCACACACACACACACACATACACACACACACACACGCATGCACGCACACACACAGAGTCACACACACCACACTATTGTACAAAAACAGAAAATTAAAGCATCATTTTACATCATTTTACTCTACAATATAGTTTAGGCATTATATTTAAGCTTTGGTATTTCCTCCCTTAAATCTTGTTTATGTTTCTTTTACAGGCAAGAGGTAAGAACTTATGTCACTACTCACTGTAATAGAAACAAGAGAAACAATTAAGCAAATTATTTTTTTAATGATGCCAGTGAGGTCATTTTCATTTTTGTTGTGTTGACAATGTCCTGAATCGTGTTTTCTATCCAGAGGAAATCCAAGATCTCAGCTTCCAGGAAGCTGATGCTTAAGGTAAGAGAGGACAAGGAATGAAATCATCGTCTAATTCAATTATAATGTAATACATGAGTTTAACCACAGGAGAGCAGCACAGTCATCTTCTGTAATGTACCAGGGAGAGGAGGCTCTGCCATAAACCCTACTGACATTCCTATAATTCCTATAAACATCCAGGGCATCTGCTGTGTGTCTTTAAATGTCTTACCTTGCATATAAACAAAAAAGACGGCTGTCGATTTGATGAGTGTCAGAGCAACGTGAGAACTTCAAAGGAAAGATCGTTCAGATAGTAGTAGTCTTTCAGAAGTAGAATCTGTACCATCTGATCCATGCGTGTGCAGAGTCTGATGGTGGCCAAGGCCAAGGAGGAGCTGGAGCAGGAGATCGTGGTTAAAGAGGATGAGAAACACAAGTACCTGGCAGAGAGAGCTCCTCCGCTGCACACCGGCGGCATGACACTCGCACAGCTGCAGGTAACTTGTCTTCAACGTCCCCAAATTCTCCCGTGTCCTTCCCCTTCTACACTCCCTCCACTGGCTTCCCGTGAATTCAAAACTCATCTCTTCAAGAAGTACATCCCATGACCCTCTCACCACTGAATTCTATCAATTCTCCCACAACTTCTTCCTACATGCTCTCTTTTGCTTTCATCGAGAAAAAAAAAATCTATTTCTGGCATATCACAGGAATGTTGTCAGGGCACTAATAGCGCTGACTCTTTTGCTCTTTAATATTGTTTGCTTGTAATGATGGTGATCTAGAAATTGATGCTTATTCTAGTGTTGCACTCATTGTAAGTCGCTCCGGATAAAAGTGTCAAAAGTGTAAATGTAAACTACATCTTACTGCAATCATCATGAATTATCCCTTTCATAACATATATATCCTTAATTTACTGGATTTAGTACACTGGGTTTATGATGGTGATAACGTGTTTACTTGTGTGTTTTTGTGTGTGTGTGTGTGTGTGTGTGTGTGTGTAGGACCTGTGCAAAGAGCTCCATGCCAAGATAGATGTGGTGGACGAGGAGCGATATGACATCGAAGCCAAAGTCATGCTCAACACACGCGAGGTACATCATTGTGCAGCCATCTACACCAGTGATTCTCAGCCTTTTTCAGATCAAGGACCCCTAATGTCCACATTAGAGCCACGGACCCCCATTTGATGAGATTTTGTTTCTCGGACCCAAATCTGAGAAGATTTTTAGTGTTAGATATGATGTTTCCATGACTATCTTTATTGTAGGTAGAGAGATGACAGTGAAAATACAACCAAAAGAGCAATTCTTCTACATTCTCTAATTGTGTTAATTTCTTGTAAATTAAATAATGCTGAAGTTTAACAATTCATCAATTTGCTGGGGACCCCTGGTGGTCCTCGGACCCCACATTGAGAACCACTGATCTACACAATACCTTCACAGTCCATTTCTCCTGTGCTGTAGGCAGAACAGGAAACATTACAGCTGTAACGTCATAGAAGTCCCACTTTTTAGTCTGAACCGTCACCATGAGAAACTGTTTAGAAAAACCCTGCAGTACTAATGGTGGATGCCTCTCCAATCTCTGGCCCCGGCCCAGATTAAGGACCTGAACATCAAGGTGTTGGACCTGAGGGGGAAATTCAAGAGGCCTAATCTGAGGCGTGTGCGTGTGTCTGCTGACGCCATCCTGCGCTCCCTGCTGGGCTCCAAGCACAAAGTCTCCATGGACCTCCGAGCCAACCTCAAGTCTGTCAAGAAAGAAGACACTGAGAAGGTGTGTGTGCAGAGGGAAAAAAAGAAAAAGAGAAGGGAAAGAGAAGGATCACACATCACACATCACACACACACACACACACACACACACAAACACAATCCAGCCAGCCCAAGCTGAACGAAGTTGTGTGTACGCTTTAGGCCAAGTCTCATCTACACGAGTGACATCAGCGTTTAAGATGCCATGGGACACCTGAAAAGTGTGTTTGTGTGCTTGTGTGTGTGTGTGTGTGTGTGTGTGTGTGAAGGGTGTGTTTGAGACATTCAGCAATAGGACAGCACAGGGCGGCGACCGTGTGTGTGTGTGTGTGTGAGCGGAGGTACGGTACACAAGACAATGATCCCATTGTACACAGGAGAGTAGCTTTTGTGACCAGCTCTGTTCAGTGGTCAGCGTGTGTGTACGCATGTGTGTGTGTGTGTGTGTATATATGTGCACGAGTATGTGTGTGCGCGTGTGTGTATTAGGCGCTGAGAACCAGTTTAACTAGTATGGTTATACAGTATTCATGGGGGATTCCCAGTGGACAATGTGGGTGTCAAAGGCTTAAACATAATAATTGATACTAAGATTTTCTGAACCTGCTCTACTTCCCTGTCTCTTTTTAAAAAGTATACAAAGAACTCCTTCCCTACAGTTTATGTTCTCTTGTTTCTCTTTTACATTGTCAACTTCTCATTCTATCTATCTATCTATCTATCTGTCTATCTGTCTGTCTGTCTGTCTGTCTGTCTATGTGTCTGTTCCCCCCGTCGTTCAGAAGAGGCCAGTAGAGGACAGTGATTGGAGGAAGAACGTGGAAGCGATGTCAGGGATGGAGGGAAGGAAGAAGATGTTCGATGCCGCTAAGGGTCCCGCCCAGTGAGACCAGCAGGTGGGCCGGTGTGTCTGTGTGGAAACCATCGCACCCATATGCACCTGGATAGGTTTAAGTTCATCTCTATCTCTGTCTCACTCTTTGGTCCTCAGGTGCGCTCCTGCTGCGGAGGTGCAGAAGACGTCCCCGCACCCCCCAAAACGGTTTCCTCCTGCTCTCTTAAGAACTGATCTGTGTGCTATTCAGTGCTTAGGTCTTACCACTCGCTATATCTATGTGTCAATCCATCTACTTTTATTTGTACTGTTCTCATAACTGAGCTGATATCGCAGCTGAACCGCAGAGAGTTTGGCTGGCATTTGTACAGAACACGTCAAAATGGCCAACTTGTATGATATCACTACAAAACAACTGTGGATAGCATTGTAAATTATTCAGCAGCTATTGTAGCCTTTAATAAGATATTCTGGTCAAAATTTAAAATGTTGATTTCATATTCCTGCTTGGGGATATACTGTAAGAGTAGCGTGTAGTTTTGGTGAATTTCAACAAAACGAATGATGTGCCGTTCTATAGCTGGGTTTACCTGCAGACTGGTGTCACAATAAAACACACGAGACTGATCGCATTTCATAGTGATGCTCTTTCATTGTGTGAATGTGTGTTTGAGAGACGTGGACAAACAAAACCAAACAAAAAAACCTACTGTTATACAACTCACCCTAACTTAGTGACAGCTTACAAGATAAATTGGTAATTGAATTGTCTGTTTTAAGGTTTTTTAGTGGAGCATTCATTTCAAATCCCTTTTATTTAGACAGTATTTTGGGGTGTTAATGCCGATTTATAGTTTCAGGTGATGTATAACGTTCTCAATAGAAATATTTGGATTCAGTATTCATTGAGTGTTCATTGAGTGTCTGTGTACATTTCTACTGATATGCTCATCATCGTCTGCCAGCTGCACGGCGGCTCAGGCCAGCATCCTGTCCATGGCTGGATAACAGTCTTCTATGGCCCCCGTCTGTTTTGCATGCTCATAAAACACAGTCTGCAAAGTGCTTCCATGATGACTCTCTCACTTCTATCACCTTATCCAGCTGGATGCAAAACGCCCTCAGTGTGCGAGAGGTCATGTGTCGCTCGATAAACGACGTCAGCCGAGTTGTTGCATAGGAGCTTTTCAGATAAACTGGGTTTGGGTGTGTGTGTGTGTGTGTGTTTTATTCTGTCAAGGCCTCCCCTGGAAAATATAGGGCTCAATTTAGGCCTTCATGGAGAAACACTAACACATAGAGACACAAACACATGCATGGAGAAACACACACACACACACCCACACACAATTCTTCATTGCTTAGAATGAGATAGCACGCATGCAAACACTCTTTCTTTGGCCAGGGAGTGACATGCATTTGTAAACTAGCTCCACACAATTCTACCTTAATGATAGTGTAGCCTATATGCTCCAAGTCCCATATCACGGAGGCAGGCTTATGGATTTGCCTGAACAAATATTACAAAATGATGGATCGGGGTGAGCATCAAGCACCGTATAGGACTTCCTCTGTCGCCCTGATGGTATCTATTTGCTGTCACACCGGTTAGCGTTTGTAAAAGTGAAGCTCTCGGATGGTCTGCACAGAGGTGTAGGCTGTATGGGTGGTGGGTACACGTATGGGTGGTGGTGGAGGGTGTGTTGGACCGAGCCTGAGCCTGGGTCAGAGTCCAGCACACCTGGTTTCAAGGAAAGGTGTGGCCACACACACCAGAGCAAACAACCTGAGTCACACTGTAAAGAGACTCACTGCCCAGTCGAACAGACATCAATAGCTAGTTGGACAAGCGTAAAAACATGAAACACCTGTGTTTTTAAATTTAGCATCAATCCAGAAGTACATACAGGATCATCAGTCTAGAAAACAGACTGTAGTTCTGGTTGGGTGGGTCACGTTTGAAGCCGTGGAAAAATAAGCTAGGGTAGCCTACCTGAGCCGCACAGCTGTGACTGCACACCTGTTAATTTAAATATTAATGCGCTAACTCATGGCGGTCTTAGTGTCGCTTAGCAACCACCTATATTGCTTGGCGGAAGAATAACATTTATTGTTACTATTATTATTATTAGTAGGCCCTAGTAGTAGCAGTAGGCTAAGTATAGCCTAGTCGTAATCGCGTTACTTTTTATAACTTTAATAAACTTACTTACTTTACTTTAGTAGCGTGTTAGCCGTTAGGCTATAAGTAAATTATAACCGTCAAATATAATATAAGCATAGTTTCATTTTGCCTCCATCCCAGTAAGGTTCATAGACGATCAGATCAAAAGTGGCCATAAAATGATTATCACAATATAGCTTACCTGCCACACTTACACCATAAATGGACATTCTCATTCTCTCTCTCTCTCTCTCTCTCTCTCTCTCTCTCTCTCTCTCTCTCTCTCAGGTAGCCTACCTTGTGGTCATGTGATGTCTCAGTGCAGCGGGGTAAAGGTGGACTGCTTTGTGCCGCTCTGACTGTAATTTGACTGCCGCCCTGTGAGTGCCAGGCTGTCCTTTCCGCCTGTGAGCGAATTACTTCTGGAAACTTTTTTTTTTTCTTTAAAATCCAATCGACCCCAAAATGTCCATCAGTCGGAAAAACTGGTCGGCTTTGTCCAGGTAAGGATATAGTTCGCATTAGCAGGGTTTTGTGCGGAATGTGACACCTGTGATTGAGAGCTGCGCTGTGCTGCTTTTTGACATTTGATGTTATGAAGTTGTAAACTCGCATTTTATTCACTGAACAAACATGAAAAAGCACTTATTAGCTCCTCATTCTCGCAGTCATGTAGCCAAGTAGCCTATCTCTAATGAAAAGTCATTATAATGTTCCTATATGGACTTATAGGCTCGTGTGTCTGTGGTACTTACTGTAATAGAGAGATCATAATAACCTTATCGTATTTTATGGTATTTTTTTTAATCTAATTTTTATTTTAATTTTGATCTAATCGCACTATGATATTCGTACAGGGACTTATCTTTGCTGTGATATTTTAGCATGCTTCTAAAAATTATCATATGATTAGGCCTACTGTAGTTTTCATAGACTTAAATTCCAGTAGGTACTAGCGATCTAATCAATGGTTTGCACCATATCGGAGCATCATCCCAACCTTACCCTCAAATAAGTGTGTGTCAGTCAAGAAGGACCATCAAAGCATCAACTTGCTGCCTTGCATTTAGACACTGCATCCACAAAGTGCTGCTAGTAGGCTAAATGCTGTGCAGACTACATCCATACATGGGTAACACTAGCATTTAACTCAAAGTTTCACAGACAGGTGCTGCACAGACTATAGTCTGCTCATAAACAGTTGATGAACAAGTAAAGCAGGTTCTGTGTGACCGTTATTAGCTAACAGCAGCCTGGTCTCCCTTAACTGACAATGAAAACAAACAATTCATTGCATTTCTCATTTCTGTCGATTTCATATCAGAGTTGACAGTGGATAGATTGCGTGGATATCATTTGGGGTTTTTTTTTCCCGCATTTGCTTTCATGTTACTTCTGATATCAGCCTTTGGACTCTTGGCATTTGTTTCAGTTTCTGTTTGATAGTTGGTTTGTCTGCATGCATTGATTATCATGTAGAGAGCATGAGCATGTTTTATGTGTGTCTATGTGCATTGATTGTTATTGGTTGTGTGTGGCGACACTGCCTTCAGCCTAGCACGCCAGTGGACGATGGAAGACGAGGAGGAGGTGGAGAGGGAGCGGAGGAGGAGGTTCAGGAGCTCCAGCAGCACCGCCGACGCCGACAGTGAGCTCTCGCCCGGCCAAACGCCCAGAGACACGCCCCCCAACGACAGCACCCGTGGGACAGACGCCTCAAGTGAGAGGTCCCAGGGCCTCAGCAGGTTATTCTCACGATTCACTAAAACAGGATTTATAGGTTATATGTGCCAAAACGTGATTTAGCATGTTTTATTGACACAATCCTGTCGCTTTAGGTGTGTGCTCTTTCTCTCTTTCCCTGTTTTTCTGCTTCTCTCTCTACCACTATATCTCTCTCTTTCTTTCTCTGTTTCGCTCTCTCTTTATTTCTCTCTCTTTCTCTTTATTCTCTCACTTGATTGTAGCCATAGGGATACGTAACATAGAGTTCGTCCTCTTTGATAGTAGGATGGATTTCAGGAGCAGAGAGAGAGCGGGTTCTTGCACTTTTGCCCTGTGGGAGTGTGTCAGCTTTGTACCATTCAAACACACCAGAAAACCTGACACCATGCATGCAAAGTATGAAAAGTTGTCAAAAACTTCAACAGCTGACTACCTGGAGCAGGAGCAGTCTTCAAAGAGAGAGAGAGAGAGAGAGAGAGAAACTATGGAGCCTTTCATTAGAGAAACCTGATCGGACGCAGGAAGGACAGGTCCTCTCTATCAAACCTATCAGTCACGTGCATGTGTGTGTGCGTGTGTGTGTGTGTGTGTGTGTGTTCAGTGCGGAGCAGCTATCACTGGACTTCGTGGAGATGCTGCGTGTCCGCGATGAGAAGAGGAGGATGAGGCACGTGGAGACGCTGAGGCGGCAGAAGGAGGAAGAGGAGGATGAAGAGGAGGCCGGCAGAGGAGGAGGAGGGGCCAGGGTGGTGCTACTGGGTGACGCAGAGGAAGAGGAGGAGGAAGAGTACACCAGATCCAAACCATCACACACCCCCACCCCGGCCCTTTTCAGTCCCACCAGCACCAGCTCCTCCACCACTACCACAAACAAACAGGTGAGACTGGAAGATTTTCAGAGTGAAACTGAGTCTATTTTACCTTTGAAGCAATATTCCACTTAGTTTTGAAAGCCAGAATATAAACTACTCACCAAGATCGGATGCAGCGGGGACGAGTTTGTAACATTTGGAAATTGGCCTGAACAAATTCTAAACAGATTCAACAACATATCCAGCTTTGAAGACAAGAAAGCATCCTGGGTCCGTCGTCATTTTGCATTTCTATTCTTGGTTTACACTAAAATTAGTATTTAAAAATAAAAGTAGATCCCTTCTCCCAAACAGGAACTATCTCTCTTAAATGGTATTCCTCTGCTGGCGAGAAGAAAAATAATCTGTCTATCAATGAAAATGCTATTCGGCGAAATTTTGTTCTAGAACATTGGACCCACAGTCAATTGAAAATCACAATAGCGGGATCTGTTGTTGAACGTGTTCGGGAACCTGTTAATTATACGTTTTCAGGCTGTTTTCGTGGCCTCATTCAAATGAATGAGAAGTAAAAATCTGAATGCTACAAACCAGCTGCATCCGATCTTGTTGAGTAGTTTATATTCTGGTTTTCATTGCGGTCAAGTGCCAAATAACCCCTGTGTTAAAACTAAGTGGAGTAGTGCTTTACACCTCCTGGAAATATCTTGTGACAAAAAGTCCAAAGCATAAACTGTTTTCCCTGAATCCTTTTTGAGAGGCAGCGAGACGGACACTAGAGAAACTTTCACTCGAATCCAAGCTATTAATGTTTTACTTAGTCATAACACAGCGCTACCAAAGGTGCCACCGATCGGTGTGGTTAATCGCAGTTAGCTGTTACCCCACGCAGAGGGAGAATCATGTTAATCATTTTCTAGATCTTACACCAACAACTCAGACAGGAACCTTTTCCTTTCCACAGGGGAACGCTATTCATGTTGCGTACATCAAATACTGACCCACATTCCCACGCAAACACACGCTTTCTGAAGATATAAGCCGAAATGTATCACCACATGGAGGCACGGTCTTTACATGCACATACATTAACACACACACACACACACACACATATATGGCAGTAATAAACAATTCTATCGCTCACAATAAGTCTTTCATTGCCATACAAGTATCTGAACATATAAGGTAAGACATTTAAATATAAAATAGTATGTATATTCTCCTCTTGTTGTATAACTGAATATCGCTCTTAACTTTCACTTCCTTATGAATGGTTTGCAAGCTTCCAATAAGTCCATTCTAAATGCAAATAGGCAATAAAACTTTGATACAGTGTGCTTAAGGTCATAATTTGGACTTTATCATTTATAACATTTGCCTGCAGCATTTACACAGTGTAGCTTCAAATGAGGGCATCTCCCTACAGCATTATATAACACAAGGTGTGTCTCTGGTGGCTCTGGACAAAAGCTTGTTTGCTGTTTGCCCGTGTTTATTCTTTCTACCGTTTGTTTCTTTGCTAGCATGAAAATGGAGAGTCGTTGGGCAAAGACCCCGACCCCAAGCCACCGTCTACCACATCCCGCAAGTTTGTCAGGTGAGGAACAAGCACTATCTTTTTTCACATTTTTTGGGCAGTTTTGTCTATTTTTTTAGGTTACTGTTGAGCACCAACAAGAACCAAATACAGTCTATAAAATGATTGGTCATGTTAAAACATTTGCTTACAAAATAGTCTTCATGAGGCACATACAATATATTAAAATATGTAAACATGTCATTTTGGAATGAAGGCCTTCAAATATTGACATATACTGGGTGTGTGTCATATTCACAAGCATTAGCCATAACACACCAGGTGCATATAAATGGTGACCTGCCAGTTTGATGTCATTATAGTCCATCAGTCCAAAGCATGAAAATGTCAACTTCTATTGTTGCCAGTTTGGACACTGAAGGAAAGATATGCATGTGTTGTTTTTTTTTGTCTCAGTCTCAATAACTTTATCATCCCTAAAAAATAAACTGGTTTGAGAGAGACACATTGTAGAAAAACCATCTCAAAAGTAGACTGATAAATAGGGTGCAGTCAAGACTTGAATACTGTAGAGGTGCAATTACAACTGTGGGGTGGACCTGGATGACCGGCTTCTTCCTTATGTGCATCTTCCATTGACCTTTTAGCTGACTAATGTTTCTGCCGTTGTAGTTCTGTCTCCATCTCCCTCGACAAGAGTCCTTCTGCCAGTGGGCGCACAACTCCCATGAGCCCTTGCTCCCCAACGGCCCCCCTGTCGCCTAGAGAACACTGGCCCTCCCCCTGCCAGAGTCCCTCTCCTAGGGGAACTCAAAGCCCCATGCAGAATGGACACACACCGGAGGTAGTGTAACACACACAAATGGTGCAGCTTGTAGATGACATCATTTTAACTACTAACACTCATCCTTTGTGGTTTGCTTGACAACTGGACTATGGCTTCAAGCAATGCTGACACTCCTGCACATAATTTCAATAAAGCAATAGCACCCCCTAGTGTTATGTTATCAGTGAAAGTTACATACTTTGTCCCAATAAAAACAAGGGAACTACAGTAGTAGCTCCAGGTTTGCCCTTGCAGCTAGCAGAAAGGACCTCAAAATACCCCAAGGATAGAATATAGCAAGCAAATAACAAGGATATGGATTGTTACATCACATCCTGTGTAGTGGCAAATATTTAATTAGGTTTTTACTGTACCGCAGGCCAGCGAGAATGGATCTTCCTCCAATGGCTCAGCCACCTTTGAACAGACAACCAAACCTGCCTTCGCCAGACAAAGCTCCAGGACTGTATCTTTCAGGGTAAACACACACACACACACACACACACACACACACATGCATACAGACATTTTCCCTGATAAATGTTGACGTTCCCCTTTGCCTATTTGACTGTTAACACATGATTATATCTCCTGTCAAATTTCCAGGATCATTTGCTTGTGTCACTCAAGCTCTGGGCTTATGCTAATAGATAAGCCAATGTTTACCTGCTTTTACTGTTGGCTGGATGCTCTGTTAACGCATTAGGACAGTGAGGAGGAGCGCACCAGTCATGAGCTGTTGACATTCAGATCACAGTGAGTTGTGACTGTTAACAAACTCTGACATATTCTTCATTTCCCGCAGATGATGAAGAAGAAAGAAGAAGACAACATGCCTCTGCAAAGGAGGTAAGATTAACTCTTTCTGTTTGTTTCTTGGCTCTCTCACTCTGTCTCTCCCTCAGTTAATAGCCCACTGTTTCATTCTATTTTAGTGCGAGTGTCCGGATAGCTTCCAAGAAGTTTGAATCCAGCACAGTAAGATGATAATTTACTTTCACCCTATGTAAAGTGGCTATTTTCTTGGCTTTACAGAATCCAGTTGCTTGATCAAATTTATCGCCCCACTCCACCCTGTGGGAATGGGAACATTCTTTCAATATCGGCTCCCTGGCCATGATAACTAATGCATGTCTATTGTATGCAGCAGCAAATTATTGTTATTTTGGACTAAGTAAAAAGATTACAGACCTTGATTTCCCCAATGGATAGCAATGCATAGGTCATTAAAAGTGTATTGGAACTGTAATGTCTGTGTTAAAGTTATGCGTAGATGTCTTATAGTTTCTGTGATGTTAATTCTGTCTGTGTTCGGACCAGGAGCAAAATCAAGATGAAGACAAAGCATCTCCTTTCCAGAGGAGGTGAGTTCATATATCCAGCTTTTTTTTTTTTTTATACCTCTGACAAAGGATTTGAAGTAGTCTTATTTTAGTATAGTAGCTGTTTCCTCAGTGTATGTGTGCAGGTGTGTGCTTCTGCAGCGGTGTGAATGTATTTTCTGTCGTGTCCAGCTCCAGACAGAGGGTGTCGTCCAGGTCCATCCAGGAGAAGATGGAGAGACTGGCCCAGGCTGCACAGGTCAGACTCTCGGCACACACTACACAGAAACTCAGACTTTTAACATAGTATGTCAGTGTCACGCCAAAACGCAATGAAGAAATAATAACATGTCATAATATTACTCTACATCAGTCGTTACGCGACTGATGCTGTAAGGCTTGGGCACAGCCTTCAAACAAATTAACCCATTTTTTGTTGTTGTTCCGGACAGTGCAAACCCATTGATATTTTTTTTTCTCCGTCTCTTGATGACCTTCTTTCTCTTCGTCTCTTTCTCTGTCTGTTTTCTCCCCTCTCTGACTCCTGTGTGTGTGTAGAAGTCGGATATGATGCGGTCTCCAGACGTGACCCAGAGGACCCTGTTCCTGCTGGACGAGGTGTCCAGGAAGAGGGGGCTGTTTGAGAGGGAGCAGCAGGCAGCCGGCCCCACCAGCCCAGGAGTTTCCAGACAGGTACACTCGCACTGGAGCCTAAAGCTTGTAGTGCAAATTCAGTTGATCACATATTTGATCAACTATAAGGGTTGGGTATGTGTCAGCATCATTATTTGATTTCAATCCAGAATGACAGTATGATAGGCTTAGCTTAGTCTCAACCATATTTACTTACACCTTATTGTTTGTAATGACCATCCATGCATGCAGTGACATCGTTAGGGTGTGGGTTCTGACTTATTTCTCATCACTGGTGTTATCAGGAATTTCGGAGCTTTGCATCAGGAATGTCGGACCGGATCAACCGCTGGCTCAACAAGGGTAACCAAGCTGGGTCTTCCCACAATCCCACGGTCAGTTGGCCTTCTACTCAGGCTTTTTGCACTGTTACAGGTCTATATTGATGTTGCAATGCAAAAAAATGCAAAACGCTTCATGTCACAAGCAGTACTGTAAGTGTAGTGTCTGACAGCTAGGTGGCAGTAGTACTCTTTCAGCCTCCTGACCTCCCTAAGTCCCCAAGTGGTGTAATTTATGTACATGCTGGATATGCTGGGCAGGTATTAACTTGGCTTCTCACTGTAGATCTGCTTATCTTTGCTTAGTTCTGCATTTCAGGTCTTTATGCATAACATGATCAAGTGGATGTAATTAATTGTCTAGAGATTTAGTGGAGGGTAAACCCATCTCAGTGACTAAATCAACTCAGTTTACCTGCCTTATTGTTTGTAAAATTGTTTGTAAAATAAGTTCACGTTAAGTTGCGTACCTTAAGATTACATATCCTTTACTATCTAAATTCATACGCAAGATTAGCATTTCTATTCTGAAAAATCGTTTTTTTCTGTTTATAATGGTGGTTGTTTGCCTTGTGGTGATCACTGAATGGAGTTCAGAGTTTACTCACTTTTTTGTTTACTACTACATCACTGGTTGATTTAGCTCAGCAATGAAGCTGGTTAGGAAGAGTGTTGTAATTGGCAGAAAATGATCTATGCCCAAGACAGGATGCCATTAGTTTAGTCGACAACAGTGAAGAACCCATGGCTACGGGAACACTGTAATCTTTCTTTTATCTGAATATGAATAAGCTCTTTGGTTCTCATCCCAGACATGGAGAGTTATTTGAGACATTTCTTTTGTCTTAGTCAGATTTTGTTATTAGTTAGTATTTTTTTTTTTCTTTTGAGTCTCGTCTGTTTTACTGCAGATGTAGCGTATGACTTCTTGGCTTTTAAATAGAAGTGTTTGTGATAATCTCTCCACTTTCTTTCCGTAGGACCTGAGAAATGTGGACATCACCAGTAAGAGGAGCCTGTTTGAGAGCAGAGAGGAGGATGACTTCCCAAAAGCCGGCGCCGGCAAAATCTTCAAGTGAAGGACGCCCCACTGTAACGCCCAGCGGGTAAGAATGCTGTCCCACCATGTAATATACATAACCCTTGTATGTAATATACAGTAAGACTCAAAAACATCAGTGAAAATCCATTGCTTTAGTCATTGCCCTAAGAATAAAACATCATATAAATTAAACAGATCTGAGGCTGTCAACAACTTTACTGTTCAATTGGAAATTAAGAATTGTTCAGTTAACTACTGAATTACTGGAATCAATAAAATGTAATTTTGTGCCTTTATTTGTAGGGTTTATGACAAGAAGATGGAAAATACGAGGAGGAAGAGAAAACTGGAAGATAAACGGATGCCATGACTGATTGTTTCTTCAAGCTTTTTATGTTTTCTTTTTCCCCCGCCAGCATGCACAGGAGAATAGCGGAGAAAAAAAAGAGAGGGGAGGTGTAGCTTTGAAAGACTGAATAAGAAGATGTTGCTTTCTAAGTTAAGATGCTTCTGTCATATACTTTTGTTTGCTTCTTTAAGTATTGGTGTGCCTTATTTCAAACATCAGTGGTTAGAGTGCAAGATATGAAAACGTCACTTAATGTCAGAGGAAAGAAAGTAGAGTAGATGTGAGTGGAGAAGAGAGGTGATAGAAACAAGAAAGAGCAGTGACATTTGTTGTAAAACTCTTAAGTTGTTTGCCTTAACTTCATGTGATTTTTCAAGCACTTTAAACAGGTGAAGGTGTTATGGCTAATAATACCCGTTCTTATTGAATTACATAACTGGGAATTCTGGGATTGTAATTGCATGAATGAGGTTTTTGTTGTTGTTGTTGTTGCTTTTTTTGTCTGATCTGCCAAAAGATGATTTTTTTTTTTCACCATTCTACTTGTTCTATCTGTCCACGTGGGCAAGATGCTGCCTGTCTAGGGAATAAAGTGTTTTGTAACTAGAAATGTCAATCATAAATTTATTTTATTGCCTACTAATTGCATACTGACATCTTTTGGCTCTCTCGCACAACACAGAAGCAAACCTCAATGTTACATGCATCTATTCTCGCTAAAAACATTTAGGGGGGGGGGGGGGGGGGTGCAGATAAGAGTTGAACGCCTGTGTTTTGTCAGTGGCAGTGTGCCACACACAAGGGTGACTGGATGAGAGAGAATGCGTGTGTGTGCATGCGTGTGTGTGTGTGTGTGTGAGTGTGCATGAGTCAGTCCATGTGAGCAACTGTGGGTTTATCTGTGACTTTTAGGCACTGTGACCCACAGTAGCCTTTTTTGGGAATGGTGATAAGAGAGTACAAGCTATCTAAAAAGTTATTAATAACACAAGAGGGGGTCCCGACTCGAGGACCCTACCCCTCTACACTGTCTCTCCCTTTCTCTCTCTCTCTCTCTCTCTCTCTCTCTCTCTCTCTCTCCCGCTGCCCTCTGAGCACCACCATCACTCTTTGGTCACGTTCCTGTTGGTACTCACTAAAACTGAGGCCATCCAGCTGAAGAGACTCTTCTGCTCTGCTGCACGTTGAGTCTCTCCATCAGCTCTCTCTCTCTTTCTTCATCACTCCATCTGCCTCGGGTAAGTTTGACCGGTGTTATAACATTATTGGCGCATGAACGTACAGGAAGGTTATGTAAAAGTAGAATAGTGTAGCGTGTACTCTGTGAACTCCTGTTACATGGATGCTGTGAAATGAAAGCTACGCCGCACTGTGCAATGAAGTGGTGACAATGTAAAGAGGAATGTGATTTACGGGGAGTTATGGAGCTCAATTAACTGAGTGTTCGGTTAATGTCCAGGTTTATTGCTGCACAACTGAACACACACACCGCCATGTCAGACAACGAGGAAGTGGTGGAGGAGTATGAGGAGTAAGTTGAAGCTAGTTTTCATTTTCATGCATCATACACTGCATGGACCTCAGCTTTGTCAAATAGATTTTTCAGTTGTTTTTCTGCTCAAACCTCAGCTTGTGTCTTTATCTTTTATATATGTGATGACAGACTGGTATACTAGTGTACATAGGTGTATTTTCTTTACTTCCATTGTCATGACAGCTATGTGTGTGTGTGTTTTGTGGTGACTGATTGCTATGTGTTTGTGACTCGGATCAGAATAGTAACCCACGTACGTATTTCTCCTTCGCAGGGAGGTGGAAGGTAAGAAGTCTCATCATGACTCACTGTATTACGGCCCTGAGAGATGTGAGCTACTGTTGCACTGCCCCATAGGAAAGATCTGTTGCCTAACATCGCCCTTTCTTTGTCTCTGGACAAATATAGCATATCTCAAAATTATATTAATTTAGATATCTGAATTCTTCCTCCTGAATCTCCCCTTAGGAGCAAT
Source organism: Centroberyx gerrardi (assembly GCF_048128805.1). Lineage (NCBI taxonomy): Eukaryota > Metazoa > Chordata > Actinopteri > Beryciformes > Berycidae > Centroberyx > Centroberyx gerrardi. The sequence continues at coordinate 12,680,346 of NC_136010.1, forward strand.
AAAAAAAAAGAGATGCACATGAGAATATACATCTGCATTTGTTGTAAGAAGTGCTCAAGACAAATGAGAAAAGCATGATATCTCATTTGTAGATGGATACACTCACAGATTTCTGAGATGTTTCTCCTTACAGATTTATTAGAGACTTTTAGAAGAGAATGAGTGCATATTAAGACGTGAGAAACAAAATGAAAGAGCTAAGTGAGAAGTGTGATATACCAGAATGAGACAAGTCAAAGCTTGTTTCTCAGGAGCAGAGTTTCAGAAGTATGAGAAAATGGTCAAAATCTCAGACTGTTTTTAAATGAAACTCATCAAAGTCTAGGAGACCTACATGAGAGGAAGAGGAGATCTTATTAAAACATATTGCTTTCCTCTGGGTAAAGCTACTTTGTTTAGACAGGTGCTTTCTGTGAGTCACCCAGTGATCTTAATGAAGCTACCCTAAGCCACATGTTACATGGATTTAAAATGAATCAGCGTACAGTACATTTTCTTTGTTGTGTGTCCAGTGGTAATGAATGTCAGCTTTCTCTGTATTTCTGTTAGCATAAATAGTAGCCATAGCAACGGGTAATGACAAGATCCAATAGTGTATAGAATGTGAATGTTATCCATAAGTACTACATAAACTTGAATGAATGAATGTGCAATCACTTTTTTCGTGCCTAAATTGGTGACGGATAATCAGCCTGCTCTGTTAGCATACACAGTTTCCATAGCTGTAGGTAACAGCTATTAAGTTCAGCTGTATATAGAATATTAATGTGCAAAGTATAATACTATATAATTACCAGGGTAGTTTTTCTAGCATTACAGTGCCATCGTACAAGGAGTGTCTGTGACAAAAACATTTCCTGGTTGAGTCAAATGATTGCATTAGGTGTATTCATAAGAAAATCATGGGAGTTGTAGGTTATTTCTACATTTTTGGAGTGTGCGTGTGTGTGTGTGTGTGTGTGTGTGTGTGCGTGCGTGCGTCTGGGAATATTTCTTCTTCCTCTTCCTTTTATTTTTCTTATTAGATGTAGTAGCAGTAGTAGAGGTAGTAGCATAGTTGTAATGGTAGTAGCAGTAGTAATACTTGTAGCAAAATGTGTATAAAATGCAGGACAAGGGAAAACCATAAACGTGTATCTGTGCTTGTACTTGCATTCAGTCCGTATTTCCCATTGTGTGTATGTGCGTCTGTGTTTTATATTCCTTCTCTGTATGTTTTCCTGGCTGCTTTATTCAGAAGAGGAGGCCGCTGAAGGTATGGGACTGTATCTACTGTACGCTTTGCTGTACAACTCTCACTCTGACATTTATGAATGCAGCTCTGGATCATCAATGAGTGATTTATTATTTACTTATTTTAGTGGCTGCATCTAATGCCATTTAACAGAACAAGAGTGATGGAGGTTGTTTGTTATGTCTTACAATTAGTGAATGAATCAATCGCTTTGGGCTAGTGACATCTTTCTTGATTGATTACATTTTAATCACTCGCGCTTTTCTTTCTTTCTTTCTTTCTTTCGTTCTTTCCTTCTTTCTTTCTTTCTTTCTTTCTTTCTTTCTTATCACTGTGCTGGCTAGCTGGCCAAACTAATCAAGCCTGTGCTTTGCTCAGCAGGAGAGCAGGGGGTAGAGGAGGAGGAGGAGGTGGAGGAGCAGGAGGAGGAGGAGGAGGAGGAGGAGGAGGAGGAGGAAGGTATTGCTTTGAGCTGAAAGCTTCTCTTTGAAGACGCTTCACAGACAATAAATAAGAGGCTATTTTTATGGACATGGTGACAGCACCAGGGCCCAATGTTTTCACGGTAATGAGTACATTTTCTGGGTTAGATGTGTTAGCACTACTATTATATCATGCACATTTAAGAGTAAAAGCTCAATCATACATAGTCAGCCTCTTTTTTTGCTGTCAACAATGGAGCAGTTTCAGAAAGTGCCAGCTGATGAGATCACATGTTAGAGACTTTGCTTACTTCACTCTGCATTTTAGCTCCGGGTGGGAGTCGTTTCTGTTCACCAATATTGCTTGAACTGCCCACGGACATGGGAATGACATGCAACTATGTTTTTGTAAAGATATTAAATGTGTGGCCCATTATATTATTTGGAAGAGGGTTGAGCAAGTAGGTCATGACACGTCCCTGCCACCAAACACACACACACACACACACACACACACACACACATACACACACACTGAATATCGCTCCACTTCACCAGCACTTGTGTGCTATCTGTTATAAATGCCAGAGGTGGGTAGCTCATTCTGAACTGAGCTCTCTGTTATCTCTCTACAGCAAGGTTATTCATGGCGTACACGGACAGACAGACACTTATCTGTGCTGCTCTGGCACACTGTGTCAAACCAACACATTCCTCATGCTCTCTTTAGTTCACTTCCATTAATGTGACATTTGAACAGCTCTGGATGTTCACCAAAAATTCCCTCACACGTCTCGTTCCTGTCACCGTAGAGGTCACTGAAGAGCGAGAGTGACATTATCAATAAGGAAACAAATTGTTAGAACACACCCTGACACGCCACGATAACTCGCAGAGATATGTCGCCATTAATTGTATAATACTTCCTTTTCTCCCAGAGGCCCCGCAGGAAGAGGAGCAGCCTGCTGGGGAGGGGGAAGGAGAGGAAGACGCCAATGAAGAGCAAGGTGAGGGTTTATAAGAGTGAATCAACACTATATCGGCCGATATTTCTTGCGTGCAGACACCAAAACAGTTTTGTCATTGGGACAACACATACACAATGAGACAGCAAAGTGATTGGCAGAGTAATTTACACTTTACTTGTCTGTCAGAGACAGATACACAGAAGATTATCCTCTGTCTAGGGCACACTTCACTTTGGTATGTGACAGTTTGTAGATTTGACCTACCCATTTTCTTCTCTCTCTCTCTCTCTCTCTCTCTCTCTCTCTCTCTCCCCTCCTCCCCTGTCTCTCTTGCTCTCTCACTCTCGGTCTTGCTCTTAGTCATGCTATACACAGCCATTGGGTGAGAGTAAATCCTCAGGTTTCCCATCACTCCCTACCCCAAGGCTCTTGCCCATTAGTCAGAATTGTCTATTTGCTGTTATAATTCATCATTATTGCCATACATCTATATGATATGAAAACTGGAGGGATGTTTGTCAGATTCAGTCTAATCTACGCCTTCAGCATCACAGCCTTTGATGTCTCTTGCTGCGTCAAATTAACTTTTAGACTTGACAAAAAGGTCAGTGAATGCAGCATCTCTCCAGTTGTTTAGCAGAGTAGTTATTAAAATAGGAAAATGAGCATGTTTTTTTCTGTCTGACACCAATGGCTTTTTTAAAAAACGTTTGGTTAAGTGTCACTCAGAGGTCTGGGATGCCATATCTCCTTTGGTGAGAGACTGCTTATTATCAGGACTCGTCTGGCCTCTCCAGAGTGCTATTTGTGATGTGTGACACACACACACACACACACACACACACGTCTTCACTTCTATACATGCTCACACACACAGCAATTGACTTAATCAGTGCTCTATTTCGGTCTTTCTCCTCTTTTCATGTACTCTGATCTATCATTTTGTCTGTCAGCGCTCCTAAAACACTACTATTTGCGGGCTTCCAATACACCCTTATGTGACACACACACACACACACACACACACACACGCACACACACATACACACACCTCTCAAGTATTTTATTTTGGTTTCAGATGGAGAAGGGGAAGCGGAGGAGGGAGGAGGTAATACCATCTATTCATGAATGCATCAAAAATCAAAGACAGCATGGTCCGTTTGTACTTAGATGTACAAACCTGAATCACTCAAGCATTGACCACAGAATTAGTTGGGTGTGAACTTCCTACTACACTGGTTGTCAGTTGTGGTTACGAACACTCAGCCCATTGTCACAGTGTACTGGTATTTCCAGGTAGGACTTCTTAAGTGTTTTGGTGTGGTCTTGGTGTGTGTGTGTGTGTGTGTGTGTGTGTGTATGTATGTAATCTCGCCTTGTGAGTGGTGATCTGTTTTTCTTCTCTTTCTTCATTTTCTCTCTCAACAGAGGCCAAACCCAAATTCAAGTGAGTCCTCTAATGTAGTAACACATCCACCCACCCACCCGAATACACACACACACACACACACACACACAAGCAAATGTCATAATTGCTATAGTTCATTTTAACTAAACCTAAGCATAACTCTTTTTAGTAGACTGTAGTTTGTCTTTAGTAAAATGTAGTTTGTGAGAAAACTGAAACTGAACCAAAACTTTAATCTGTATTCCCAAAATTACATAAAATATTTTTTCAATTGTTTTGGCACTTGTGCTTTATTGATTTTATTGTAATTTTAGCGGGGAAAAAAATTAAGTAAATACATTTTTATCAGTGATATTTTGAAAGTGAGGTGGAGACAGAATGTCCAGTAATAAATGGGCCCACATCAACTATCATTATTCATTATGTTATCATTGATATACAACTTTTAAACCTATTCAAAGTGAATCCTCTACCTATTGTGACACTCCGAAATACTAAAATCTACATCAAAATAGAGATAGAATGCTGCTACTGTACATTCCTGACACGCACAAACACACAAACATGCAAATACATAGAAGGGACATTTTTGCTCGACATGTTGGTGAACATACTACAGCACATTCATCCTACCTTAGCATCCATAGTGACTGATGGCCTATATGTTCCGTCTGTTTTTCTGTTTCTCTACATTCCTTTGCTGCCGTTTTTATCCCCAGGCCATTCATCATGCCCAACCTCATCCCACCTAAGATCCCCGATGGAGAGAAGGTGGATTTTGATGTAAGTGACAGACTGGAAATAAATGCAGATGGGGGCAATAGCTCATAGACTTCAAATGCAGCACACCAGTCACTGCCTGAGGGTGAATTAAATGCATTTTAACTTCAGATCAGTCAGATTCTATGTGATAAGTGTATGACTGCACTGCTTTGTCTATAGCACTCCAATTTAAAATGAACAGGCCCTTGTAAATACTTTTGCAACTTCTCAGAGAACCCACTTTGAGTGTATTTACACTTTCTGTGATCCCGTCTCATGAGGCAGTACATAGACTCACAACACACAGTACAAGCAGCACTGTCTTACTGAATCCTTGTTTCTGTAGGATATACATCGCAAGAGGATGGAGAAGGACCTGACGGAGCTTCAGACTCTGATCGAGGTTCACTTTGAGAGCAGGAAGAAGGAAGAAGAGGAGCTCATTAATCTCAAGGATAGGATTGTGAGTGGCCAGTCTAAACATATACATGACTTGAGATTTGAGTTTGTGTATTAAGATGGGACGATCCGTTGTGCAGGAGAAGCGGCGTTCCGAGCGAGCGGAGCAGCACAGAATCCGCAGCGAAAGAGAGAAAGAACGACAGAAGCGTCTTGAGGTAGGGTCAAAGCCCGGTTGCTGTAATGCAGTTTATGCTCTTCTGCACATACTGAATGAACCACCGACCCTATCTCTTTCTTTCAAGGATGAGAGGGCTCGCAAGGAGGAGGAGGAGGCCAAGAGGAGAGCAGAGGACGATGCCAAGAAGAAGAAGACGCTGACCAGCCTTCACTTTGGAGGCTACATGCAGAAGGTGGTGAGCAGGGGGAGGGCTCAAGCCCGTGCCGGTAATATCCAGGGGTTAAGGGGGTGTTAGTGTATGTCGACCAGAGCCATCCAATATTCCTCTTTCTCTCCCTGTTCGTCCATCAGACAGAGAAGCGGAGCGGTAAGAGGCAGACCGAGAGAGAGAAGAAGAAGAAGATTCTGAGTGAGAGACGCAAATCTCTGGAAATCGAGAACTTGAGCCAGGAGAGACTCAAGTGGGTGGAGATGCATCTTGGTTTAGATTTGTAATACTTTTGTTAGGGATTCACTTTAGTGGGACATGTGACGTGATGAACACAATGCCCCAGCATAGCAATAATATAATCCCATTTTCTGTGTCTGTGGCCCACAGGGAGAAAGCTAAGGAGATGTGGGAATGGATGAACCAGCTGGAGGCAGAGAAGTTTGAATTGCAGTACCAGTTTGCCAGACAGAAGTATGAGGTGGGTATGCTCCAATATACAGTAGATTCAAGTAAGGTGTAGAATCTAATAGAACTCGATAGATTAACATTTGGATGCTTTCTTTGTTCCAGATCAATGTGTTGAGGAACCGTGTGAGCGACCACCAGAAAACGTAAGAAAACTTTCTCGGAATCTAATTTTCTCTCTTTCTCTTTCTCTTTCTCTTTCTCTCTCTCTCTCACACACACACACACACACATCGCCCTCATGCACACCTGCTCACAGAAATCCCCTGGACTGGAAACAGGAATGAGCAAATAATAGACTTGTGCATTGAGGAATTAGAGGAGGTGTGTGTTGATGGAATGGGTGCGTGTGTGTTTGTGTTGTGTGTGGTTGTGGTTGTGGTCAAAGTATCACAGACAGCTTCCCACACAACTATACAGCTACTTTGATCACAGCGATCACTCAAACACACACGCACACACACACACACACACACACACACACACACAACAACTCTAACATAAAACATTATGCAACCCAGTCACCAGTTACCTCCAGGTCATCCTTTCGTAGAGTGGAATCCCTCTCTCCTTTCGCATTTGCATTTCCGTTATAAAACATTCTATTCACAAAGTTCAATGGGACCGGGCTTCTTTATTACATAACCTGATCATAAACCATGGCTGGAAAATCAAAAACGGCAATGACAAAGGACAAGAGAACAATAACATTCTTACCGGACTTAAACAGTCACATGGGCATGAATCTGCTCTGGCAGCACGGACCCACCTGTCCATTATATTCACCACAGAGACAGCGCACCAGACTGTGATAACAGGCACAGACACAGCTGCCGGTTGCCAATGAATAAGCCATGGAAGTCGATTCACTGTTCAAAGCATACCACTGTTTGTGTCTGTGTCTATGTTGGGGGAAGAGAAGACGGTCATGTGTGTGTGTGTGGACGTGTGCTTATTGCTAATTGAGTGACATTTTGAGGCCAGTACAATTTCCCCACCCCTTCCCCTCCCCGCCACATCCCGGCTTTCATGTGTCTTGAAAGGCACGCCAGACCCCCCGAGGCTCCGTTACTCATGCTAACTGCGCTGGGCGGACGGGTGTGGCGGGCGGGTCAGCTGTCACACCTGTCACACACGCTGACAGCGGAGTGCGAGTGTTTGCAGTCTCCGAGTACGCCTCAGACCCTGCGCTATTCGGCGAGTTATTTGTGGAACGGATCGTCGAGGAATCCGCGGCCTCATAATGTCAGCTACATATGCATTCCTGATGCTGAGGAAATTGTATGTGGAGGAACGAGTTGTGTCTCTCTCTTTTGTCCCCCGTGTCACCTGTCTGTTCTCAACAGCTCCAAGAGGACCAAGAGAGGTCTGAGGAAATAAATCAGCCCCATCCGGCCGCCATCGCCTCCACAACTAAGCCGTGTCCTGCCTATCTGCCCCGCCCCAGCCAGCTGCCCCACATGTTTTCCCAATACCAACACCCACCAATTATATCCAGTTCTTCAGTTCTCTCCCTCTCTCTTCTTCCCATCCTTTAAGTTATACGACTTATTTGTCTAGCCTGAAGTGTGCAAGAGTGTAAATAAAACTATCTGAATTCAGTTGCTTTTTACATTGTCACTCGTGGTTTATTAGAAGTCAAAACGGTACGGTCAAGACACGCATAGAGTCAAACGGCCTCAAGCAGAGACAGAAAGAGACACCTTCCCAATCGGAGGCAGGCTCTGACACGACTGTGACTGACATGGTGCTCCTTGGGTCAACGCCCAGGCCTCCACCCAAACACGCACACACACACACACACACACACACACAGACACACAGACTCTCACACACACACACACACGGATGAAAGAGAATTAATCATTTCCATTTAACCCCTTGTCGGGAAATCCTCTGCTTTCTGAATGCGTGCCAGTATTTCAACAACATAGTTCGAAGAGAAAGTACACGGCAACATTATTTTATTTCGCCAACACTGGGGTTTGATCAGACATGCAGATGTGGAGCCAAATCTCAGGAATAACTTTGTTGGCGTGTATTTGATGCAACACCAAATATGCTGGAAGGGGTATAACTTCTACAGAAAGCATTCCATCCAGTGGTATCATAACTTAGTTAGAACTTAAACAATTGCAGGTAATTACATGCCTGCCACACACACACACACACACACACACCCTAATCTACTCCATCTTGCTGCAGTCTAAGCGTGGGGTTGCAATGTCTCTGAGAGGATGCTGTGCATATACACTGAACAAAAATATAAACGCAACACTTTTGGTTTTGCTCCCATTTTTCATGAGTTGAAATAAAAGATCTAAGACTTTTTCTATGCACACAAAAGGCTTATTTCTCTCAAATTTTGTTCACAAATTTGTTTAAATCCGTGTTAGTGAGCACTTCTCCTTTGCCAAGATAATCCATCCACCTGACAGGTGTGGCATATCAAGATGCTGATTAAACAGCATGATTATTGCACAGGTGTGCCTCGGGCTGGTCACAATAAAAGGCCACTCTAAAATGTGCAGTTTTATCTTGAAAAAAGACATTTATTAGGCACTGAACTATGGATCTCACATGACTAGGGCTACAGATTTGCATTTTTTGAAAACCAGTCAGTATCTGGTGTGACCACCATTTGCCTCATGCAGTGCGACATCTCCTTCGCATAGAGCCAGGTTGTTGGTTATGGCCTGTGGGGTATTGGTCCACTCCTCTTCAATGGCTGTGGGAAGTTGCTGGATATCGGCAGGAAGTGGAACACGCTGTCGTACACGCCGATCCAGAGCGTCCCAAACATGCTCAATGGGTGACGTGTCTGGTGAGTATGCAGGCCGTGCAAGAACCAGGATGTTTTCAGCTTCCAGGAATTGTGTACAGATCCTTGTGTTGTGTGATTAAAAACTGCACATTTTAGAGTGGCCTTTTATTGTGACCAGCCCGAGGCACACCTGTGCAATAATCATGCTGTTTAATCAGCATCTTGATATGCCACACCTGTCAGGTGGATGGATTATCTTGGCAAAGGAGAAGTGCTCACTAACACGGATTTAAACAAATGTGTGAACAAAATTTGAGAGAAATAAGCCTTTTGTGTGCATAGAAAAAGTCTTAGATCTTTTATTTCAACTCATGAAAAATGGGAGCAAAAACAACAGTGTTGCGTTTATATTTTTGTTCAGTATACATTCATGTGTGCTTGCATGTGCATGAATGAATACGTTTGCATTGGTTTGTGGTTCTGAAATCACTGTGCAGCAAACCACTCTTTTGGAAGAAGAAGAAGAGGTTATTACAGTAAATCTAATTTAAGGATTATAGCCTAATTAAAATATGGTGAACTAATGGCCTACACACGCAATATTTCCAGTTCAAACTTGAATCATATCATGGATTCTGCTGTATTATGTCTGTGAAAAATGTATAAAACTTTACTACTGCCATAAAAAGAAAAAGTGGTACACTCTGTCTCTGCTTTGTGTATGCAATGCGTTTTATAATCTGTACATCGACCGTGGAGATGATGATGATAAATGAGCTAGACAGAGAACAAAGGAGACGATGACATACTTTCCGTCTATTACCTTTTCACTCACTCAACATGTGAAGACAGCACCAGGGGTCATAGCGTGTATTTAAATTATTTCCCTCTTAGTCATTTGTCTGTAGGTGATAATGATGTTGTAGTGACTAATTTTTGATTCATCTAAGGGAAGGAAATAAATCTCACTATTTCTTGCAGATTTCTTCCATCAAAAGAACAAAATTGTTGGTCCAGTCAACTTTACAAGAATGGGATGCAAACAGAAAGGTGTAGAAGAAAAACAGATCCAAAACTGAACATTTTGTGGCTTAATTTAAGCTAAACCTAATCAAAAACTTGACTTTACCATAATCAGCTGCAGTTAGACACTCACTCCTAAATTCAGACCTCAGTCTGTTTTCATAGTTCTCTCAAACTTTCACACAGCATTCCGGTCTTGAAAACTTTGCTGGAATGGAAACATATTGCTTAATTAGTTCAAGAGATCTGCAAGTAATCTTGCAGTTCTTCAACCCAGGGAGTGGTTGTTTTTCCAAAAGAACATTTTTGCACAAATACTTTTCAAAATGTCAGATTAGGCCAGAGTTGTGTAAATATTCAATATGCACATAAAATAGAATTTTGTACATTTGCTGGCCTTTTGTGCATTTAGTCAAGACGTTCAATAACAGGTTGGATTACTTTGAAGTTGGTTGCTGAAAAAAGACCAATCACAACGTTCTCTGCATTTCTGTTATTTATTCTATGTACAGACTGAGTGACAGGGAATGCTCCTAATTGTAGGCCACACACAATTTGCCAAAATTACATTCCAAGCAATGTTGACACTTTGGCAGAACAACCTCAACATGACTGTAGGTCTCAAGCACAAAAACATTGCCCCTACGGAGTATTGGATGGTGCCCTGTGGGCACCCTGTTTGTATCGAGCGTCAAACACGTTTGCATTAACAGAGTTGTTGCTAATTGTAAACCAGTGGATCCCAGACATCATGGCAGAGATGCTTTAGTGATTTCCCATGCCGGGTCTTCCAAAAGCATTTCAGTTTGAAGATGAAGTGAATTAAAGTCTTCGTCATACTTTTTTTTTCAGGAAACCAATTGTGTATATACAGTGTATACTAGCAAAAATCATAATTACAAGTAAATATTTCAGATGAAGAACATATGTCTGTTTTAAAATGTCAGAGAACTGATGTTTTTAAATCATATTGTCTAAAGATTGTGCATATTAGTGTTGTATGCATTCACAGAAAAAGAAAGTACAAGTGATATGCACTGACTACACAGCAAGTATGCTGGGTGTGGAAGAAAAACACCAAATTGGAGTTAAAAGGTTCTTCATCAGAAACAATTCACCGGTACTCCAAATATTTACTCATGGTTGCACAAAGAGTGGAAAGGCAATGGCTGAGCCCCGGTGCTAAATGTTAGAATATATCACAATCCTTCTCTCTCTCTCCAATAAAGGGTAAAAAAAAAAAATGTTTCTATATTTATGACAGAACACTGAAAGACAACAAGGCACTTAGTATTGGTGACAGCTGTTTCTGTTCATTTTTATAAAACAACAAAAGCATGAACCACATGAGAAAATTGAACAATACACTGTTAAATCAATTAATAAAGCATACTGAACACAGTAAAAAAAAAAAAAAGATTTCCAGTATATTGTGAACATTAGAAATGCAACATTTCTCTGCTGTCGTGTGAAAAGCTCGCAACTCCAAGTTTTGTGTTTTCACTTGAATAGAGATTTTGCACAGTCCTTTATACGCTTTATGTTAGTACATTCAACATCAAAATGTATTGTATAACTTCAACTATGCAAAAAAAAAAAAAACTTTAGCTCTATACAACAGACTCTTTGGAGGTACAAGATTTTCATCCGACAGCAGCAGTGTCAGAAACACAAGCAGTCTTTTCGAAATCCTCCGCAAACCCCGACACTTTTTTTTTTTTTTTAACTTTCATTTTCAGTTGCTCATCCACTAATCTTTATCCAACTCCCGGCCTCACACCCCTCTAACCTCCCCAAACACTTCCGACATCATTTCGCATTAACTGACGGACATGTCAACCCTCAAGGCCACAATACATGGCTTTTATTTTAGCCGCTGCAGATAGACAAACAGAATTTGCCAGTGATGCCATTCCCTCAAGTAACATTTCACTGCAGATAACATCGTCCATCTACATTGTTTCAAACAGCTGCTGGTGTTTTATGACTCTCAGACCCTAAAAACTGTCTTAACACTGGGTATCAGCACAAACACACGTACCTACCACACACACACACACACTCACCGTTTATGTACACAGACAGAAACATATCCAAATTAAATACATACAAACACCTCAGGATTATTCTCTAAAATTAAAAGCTCTCTTTCATCTATAGTATGTACAGTATAGGAGTGAGTCATCATCGATAGGCACTTTTCAACAAAAGTTATTATGCAAGGAATGCTTTTTCGCTCTCCACTCTCCTCGTGGCAAGGGTGTGTCCACAGCACTGTCTAAACATGCAGGTTTCCATCTGCAAGCACACACATGTGCACATGCAGAAAACGAGACAGACAGACACACAGAGACAGAGACACAGAGAGAAAACTTTCAGATTTTCTGCAATTTAGATTCTATCTATACGTTATTTTATTCCATATGACTTGTGGTCGCATTACGTTTTGAACTTAGGTAAACAACAGTGAGATACAATCATCCGACCCACAGGAGCACATCGTACCTCCCTGGCTCCGCGGTGCCTCTCCTCGTCTCCATTACATTCATTCAATGACCTGCACGGACTTGTGCGCCGCTGTGGTGATGTCGTTGACAAAGATCGATTTGCCCATTCCCAGCTGTAGATCACACAGTTTACAAAGGAGATAAAAGAAATCAGTTAAGGATGTCTCACACACGTCGCCGACAAACACACCCTGGCTCCAAAAATGAAAGGAAATACAGTGTGTGTCAGCAGTTTAGAAGAGCTTCGGGCGAATCCCAGCAGTGTGTTTTCCCCTTCGTGCCTGCTCTGTTATTGTGTCTCTGTTTTCTGTCACTACATATTTTCCTTTATGCCATATGTGAGCATTACCACTGTTCATATAATGACCACGTTTTCATAGATGCCTCCAACTCTGACCTCTTCTTCATCTCTCTTCCATCCTCCCTTCACTGCGCCTCCAATAACAGACAGCGAGCTTCGAAAACCAGTCTCCCGGGATTCCAATGTGACTGTGTCTGTGCTCTGTAATCGCTGGGTGGGGCAGGATAAGGGGGGGTGGGGGTGGGGGTGGAGCGGGCCAAGGGAAAGTGTGTGTGTACGACCCAGAGGAACAAAAACATAAACACCCTCACATCTCAGCCAGCCGTTCCTGCTTCAAGGAACCGTGTGTGTGGTGCTCAACTTCAACCTGGCAGATGTTAAGTTCGTGTGTGTGTGTGTGTGTGTGTGTGACTACGCAGAATCAATACACAATCAGGCGTACAGAAGGCCTATATAAAAATGTTAACATCACTTTTCTGCATTTCGTTTTCTTTCTCATTTCATTTTCTTGCTGTTCTTGAGTTTTGATTTCCTCATAGGCTCATCTTCTCCTGCTGTCCCCAGTGTGTGTGTGCGTGTGTGTGTGTGTGTGTGTGTGTGTTGGAGAGAGAGGAGGACGTACCTTTTTCAGAGGGCCTTGCAGACTCTTCTCATTCCAGAGGCTGTACAGCAGTAGTGAGGCCGCTTTGCTGCCTTTGGGGAAAGATCTAAGACAGAAGGGCAGCGGGTCAGTGAGGGCCAGCACAGGCTAGCGCAAGATACGACAAATGGAAAACAGGAGCAGACAGAAAGGAATGGAGACAAACAGTACACAAGCAAGAAGCGAGTGTGAGGAAAGAGGCAACATACGTATTGAAGAAGTTATGGGTACTATTTTCAAAGCTTTTGACAAGGTTACCGATGTAGCCACTGCAGAAGTCCCTCCCTCCCTTTTACATGAAATACTGTCGCACTATTGTGCTGAGAGGGATTGTTTGGAATAATCTGGCAAACCAGTTGACTGAGGGGCAGGTTTTGTGTTAAAATAAGCCTATTCAGAATAAGCTGCAGTGAGGAGCCGCTGCAATGCTAATGGTAGATTAATGGGTTTCTTGATATACATGTACTGTATATGGGAGAGGACAGAGCATTTCTATTATAAATTGTTTATTGTGCCAAATGTTGATTGTGTGGAGGGGAGGTATCATTTGTTGTTATTTGAATAGGGATGGTAATTGTACAGCACAGTTATTTCTGTATGTATGCATGTAGGTACAGTAGGCTATGTAAGTAAATAACCCATCTATGTATCTATGCATTTATGTATGTATGTATGCATGTATGTATGTATGTATGTATGTAGGTATCTATCTATCTATGGGGATAGACTGAAGATGTGTGTTTTGTACGAAGTTACGGACCAAGTCTTACCCATTCTCACTGAGGTCCGCTACTGATGACACCAGTTCGTTGTTAAGGACCTTCTTGCTGACCTCAGCGTCAGCCGACATCAGGCTGCGTACTGTGTTGCAAGCGCTCGCTATTGTGTCGTCAGAGTTGCCCATCTCCCGGGTCCCAGAGGAGAGGAGGGTGGTGATCTCAGGGAGGATCTGCCGCGCTGGACAGGACACATAAAACACACACATCACCTTTATATGGAATCTGACTTTCTATAAGCTAAAACTAAATGCATGGATCTGTGGCTCTACCAGTCAAGCCATAACAATACACATCCATTATCAACATTTCATGCCTGTCCTTACCCATGGAGGTCTGCAGGCTGCTGGTCCGAGACAGGTTGCCCACCAGGGACATTGTGGTCTTCTGCAGGCTGCGGTTAGGAGACTGTATCAGAGGGGACACGTACTGCAGAGCCCCCAGCTTCTGAACCAGGATCTGGCTCATCGCACTGGACCCCTGCAACACAAACCAGCCCAGCACAGCGAGAGTGAGATCAAATGAGCTTTATCTTACACTTGTGTTGCCTTATATGTGCATTGTGAAACCAAATTTAGTGAGGCTTGACTCTGTAACTTTCACAATATTTGTAGTGTGCCTCAGTCTTTCTCTAGTTCTCTATTTTTCTCACCCTTTCCAAAAACTTCTTAATTACCGTGGACAAAAGCTGTGAACTCCACCCAATCTCACAAAACCAGTCATCTCTTTGAGCTCATATAAATCCTGTTGATGTGTCATTAATCCTACCACTTCTGTGCATCTCTTGCTTTTCACCTCTCTTAACCTAATTAGAGAAAATGATGTGTATGGAATAATACCAGACACAAATGGCAAGCCTAATAATTATCTTATTTATCCTCACCAGTCCCTTGCTGGCGGTGAGGTTCTGCAGGGCCCCGCAGCAGGCTTCCAGGGTGGCATCTTTCTGGGAAGATCCCAGCAGAGACAGGTAGGTCTGCATAGCTTTGAGATGGCACAACCACTTCACGCCTGATGGGGCACCGTCCTCAGGCAAACTCCGAGACATATCAAACATTAACTGAGGGGAAGAGAGAAGAGAGGAGAAGGAGAGATCAGATTAAAGGCCCTTCTTAATTTAATCAACAAACAGGAGGGGGTCCGATGTGATGCTCACCTCTTTTTGGACCTTGCTGCTCTTGGGGCTGAAGCACCCGATGGTGGGGCTCTTCTTACCCCCAGGTTGGCCTTCTGTCGGGGGGTTGTACTTGGCGAAGCACTCAGGGGACTCTGTCTCCAGCTGGTAGGTCAAGTTGTGGAGGATACATGCGCAGTTCTCCACAGACTGAAGAGAGGAGAGGAGAGGGGAGGAGAGGAGAGGAGAGATTAATAACTACACTATTAATGTTTTAGTCACCATGTTCACATACATTCTAATCAGCTGTGGATGACACTTATGATCCTTATATGGAGATTTTATACATAAAATAGACAGTATCATGGCAACAAGTCTATAAGGACACAGACAAACACACAGCCACAAAGGTGGCACATTTAAAGTAATTTCTGAGTTCCTTCTAAATTGCACCTTACAGGATTCCCATGGTCACACTCATAATTCCTTCTTGACACCGAATAAACAAAGCTGTACAGTATGCAGCTCTTGAGCAGGTGTCAGCTAGCACAGTGTGTTTATCTAACAGCCAATGGATGAACTCTTTCAGAAACACAGTTTTGCATGCTAACTGTCTGATCACACACTAAAGCAAAAATACATTAACAAAAGGACTGCAAAGCAAATATTATCCACCCACTGCACACCCAGTTTTGGAAGCAAATCACAAACAACCAATCATTTTTAAATGGTGAAAACATAATAATAGAATATTAAAAAAACGACAGCTGAGCACTACGACCAACTTAGAAACATTAAACCATTAAATGGACCTCAATAAAAGGTGACGTGAGAAGGGAAAGGGATGGCGCGAGAGAGATGGACAGAAAAAGAGAAAACGTGTTTGTGCATGTGTGTGAGAGAGAAAGTGAGAGACAGAAAGAGAGGGTGAGAGAGAGAGAGAGAAAGATAACTGCTAAACCAGTATCAGCAGAGCACAGCAACTGTCCTCTATTTTACAACCAAAGGGATTCCAGTGAAAGTTTACCAAGACCATTATTCTACTAATAGTTACGACTCAGAGTTTATGGGACAGACACAAATTTGTTTTACATTCTCTCTCACACACACACACACACACACACACACACCCACACAACAAACATACAAATTGCTGAAGATTCCACACTAAACATACTGTGCTATTGCAATAAAAGAAGCCTGTGTAAATGGCTTTCACCTACACAGCATTAACACAGACAAGGATGCACACACACACACATCCACCCACACTTCCATACGTGAGCAGGCACACATTCAAGCACATACTATATACATGCTGAATCTGCCCGCAGTGTTTACCTGCTCATACGTGTGTTTGTGCCTTTGTGTATACATGTATTCATGACAAGTGTGTGCATGTGCTTAAGGATATTTTTTAGTAAAGGCTGCCAGATATTACAGGAGGGAAACCAGAATGGACACATTCTGAGTTAGCTTAAGTACGTCAACATATATGAATCCAATCATAGCTGCTATTGTACTGGCATGCTTACACATCTACAATAGGCACAGGTTCAGTGTTAGACGGACTATGTGAAAAAGAATGCTGTGGGTCAGGTTAGAGGATTGACATGAGAATAGGAAAAGAGTGAGGCTGGTTTACGTTGTAGACGGAGTCACTGACGAACACCGGCCTGCTTAACAGACATCTCAGAGAAGGAGTGCTAGTCTAAAATCTACAAAGTTTCTCCCTTCTGGTTTTATTAAGAGTCTTACGTTTCAATTTCAAACCTCCAACCACTATATTAGCACTGCAGCAATGCCAAATTCTCTCTCTCGCCCTCAGCAGATGGCATACATTTTACTGGTGGTGGTGACGGTGGTGGGTGTGGAGTTGGGGGCTAATTGTGTATCTCATGTAGCTCATCTGACTTGAATAACCAAGAACATGAGTAATGTTTACTTAATGTATCAGTATTCCGGAAATTAACACAAAATTGAGATAAATTCCATCTGCAACGGCCAACCGAGGGAGGATAAAATGGGTGGAGGTGCCGGGATAATAATCAGTCTCACCTACCGATTCTAACGAGTCTGAAGTGCAGGGGACTTAAATATGACTCTCCTCCAGCATAATTATACTTGTGAGAAAGGTTGCGTGTTCAGACAGTTACCTTGTCATCGGGATTGTCCTCTGCCACACAGGACTGGACGTAACTCATGAGGGAGTCGATGAGGCCGCGACAGTCTCTCATTGCCTGCCTCTCCTTCTGCTGGGCACAGCTCAGGTTCCTAAACACATTTGAATCTGTTACTTCTGTCCACATGGAAACAATAACTTGCCGAAAATATAATAATAGGGACACACAGAACAATGCCTGCCTCGACATGGACACCTAGCAATGTCACACACTGTAGGCAAACTTCATTGACGTGATTGGGCACATAGTCCACAGAAGTTTCCAAAGCATGGTTCTGCAGTCCCTACACACACACACACACACACACACTTATAAACAGCCTAAAAAACAGCCTTGTTTTCAGATTGACCACCATGTATTTTTGACATTATCCAATGGGCTTTGTAAGGGCCAAGAGGTTTTCTCAACCCATAGAAGACCATGGAATCCTTCAATTAAAGTGAAAACATGACAAATTGGAGTAACAAGGTTTTCACATGACAACTAAATGAAAACAAGTACTGTATGTTATAGAGAACTTAAACTGTGTCATGGATTCATATGGGCTGTCACAGTAAAGGTGCAGACTGGAGTTACGATACCAAAGGAATTTAACAGAGGTCTTGATAAAGCGTCCTCACCGGAGGCATCCTGTGGCGCTGTAGAAGACGTCGGGGTGTATGTTGTTGTTGGCACTGTTGTCTGACCAGCAGGTGAATGGCACCACCACATTCTCCGTCAGCATGGGCAGAGCAGTCGCGATCAGCTCTTCCTTCAGTTCATCAGCTGAGGACAGGTTCCACAGCAGGCCTGCACACAGACAGAGAGGGTGTCTATGTGTGCGTTTTTCTGTCTTTGTGTGTGTGTGTGTGTGTGTGTGCAGGCATTTTTATTTAGTATTTATCAGGGCGTGCATATGCATGTGTGCATGAATGAGATGCAGTGTGCGAGTATGTCCCATCCAGGCACAGATACTGTACTTCCCAAAGGGTAGTTGAGCTCCTGACCCTTATTGATATTCTTCATTAAAATAGTTTGTGATACTTTACTGATCCCCATAGGAAAATCTCTTTTTTTTGCCGTCAACAGAACAGCACCTCTGGATCTGGTAGGAATTCTGTCTTGCTAAAGGACACTTCAGCACTTTAACATCATCACCACATGAAACAGGGCGGATTATCCATGTCCCCCCAAAATGTCATTGTGAATTGTCCTAGTCTTGTAGCCGTACCTGTGATCTGCTTCTGGGTCTCAGTGGACTCTGTCTCCTTCAGTAGTTGCAGGGCCTTAGCGATGCCGCCACAATGCTGAACCTCCAGCTTGTTGGCCTGGTCCCTGAACACCAGGTTCCTCAGGGCCGCAGAGGCGCTCTGGCTCACCGCCGGGTTGGGGCTCCGCAGCAGGGTCACCAGAGGAGGGATACCCCCCAGTCTGAGAACCTGGGACAGAGAGAGGGGCCGAGGGAGGGAGGGAGGGATATAGGGAAATTAAGAGAAAGAGAACCAAATAAATATCAGCAAAAGAAAACAGTGAAAGGTTTGCAAATAAATATGCTCTTCTCTGCTATATGGCAATGCAAACACAACACAAGGAATCTAATATAATGCTTACAAACAGAACTAGCAATCAAGCATGACAGTCAATGATAAATGCATACTCCTCCCATTCCCTCAGGGCAAACTACACCAGGGTCTTTACAAAGTTTAGGAGGGCAGAAAGGGCTTCTCTGCTTGCAGCACTACTAAACAAGAAAATACTCAGAAATGTGAAAATAAACGATCACACAGTGCATGCCTTTGGAGGGGTTGTCGATACATGAAAACATGTGAGCACTTGTATTTGTGTGTGTGTGTGTGTGTGTGTGTGTGTGTGTGTGTGCGTGCTCTGACCTCCTGTTTGGGGCGCTCCTCCTTGAAGGTGGAGTGTTGGATGAAGGAGGCTCCGCACTGCTGGTAGTTTTCCTCGGGGTGAGACAGGAACTCCACAGCCTCCTTCAGGGTCAGATCAGACGTACTCAACGCACCGTTCACCCTACAGGCAGAGACACGAGGAAGGGGAGAGAGGGTTGGTGTGGAGTTTTAAAAAAGGTTTTGCATCATAAGCTGTGAGGCTCAGTAAACAACGTGGATGGAATTTACTGTAGAAAATATTGTTTCAAAATGTATTTAAAAAGATAACAGGGTTCCCACACCTTAAACATCAAATTCAAGGACTTTTCAAGGACTTTCCAGGCCCAATTCCCTCAAATTCAAGGACGCAACACGGCATAGTTTGGGACACGGATCAAGGTTAATTACTGTTACAGCACTGAGAATTTTTATAATGAGAACTTGCAGAAGCTAGCTCTGAAGGTTCGCTTAATGTTAGCTTTCTCGCTTGCTTGCCGCTGTTTAACCTGCATCATTCGACTTCAATCACTCTCGAGGCAGGTGGCGCGTGAAACAAGGACGCACAGACAGCGGGAGACACATGCAGACAGCGGAACGTGGCCTATTTACTAACGTTAAGTAAAAAAAATATCAAAAGAACTTCAATTTCTATTCTTGCACAAAATATATAAATTCAAGCACTTTCAATGACCCATGTCTATTTATGTCTATTTTCAAAAACTTTCAAGGCCTTGATTTTTTTTCCTCAAATTCACAAACTTTCAAGGATTTCAAGGACCCGTGGGGACCTTGTAACGAGCTACATTTCAAGACACTGGACAAAGTGAACTCACATTGATTGCTGCAGCTCTGTCTTGGCTGTTTTGGTGACAGAGATCTTGTTCTCGTGTGACTGGGCAGAGGGCGGGCGCATGAAGCGCGTCTGGCTGCTGGTCATGTTAACGTTGCCGTTGGTCATGGAGTGGGTGCTGTGCCTACTGACTCGACTCTGAAGGGTCTGCTGGCTCTGGAGAGTCTGCCCTTTGGCTCTCTGAAAAGAGAGTTCAAAATCTTACAATGCTAACATGGTACCACAGAACACTTGCAATGCTTATGTTTACACAAATATATATTGTGCGATATAACACATCCATTTAAAGACGGTAAATTCACTTGAAAACATAGATTCTATATGAAAATGTTTAGGTGCTTCAATAACATTGCAGTAAAGTTGACAAGTGATCACCATGGCAGGGGCAGGTACAGCGACAGGAGAGAGCGGGGAAGCCAAGGCGGGGTCACTGCGGCTGGGCTTCAGCCTATTGGGCGGCTGAGGCCAGGTGGTGGAGTTGAAGCGCTGATCCCATTGGCTGGAGGTGCTGACATTTCTTCTTCCCATGGTTTTAGTGGACAGAGAACGAGTCTTCTGAACGTTTGTCTGCAGAGAAAGAGGCACGGGTCAGGAGGAGCTTACTCACACAATACACGTCCATTCAAGGTGTCCCAGAGGATCAGAGGTTTCCAAGCTCTGCCCCTGTGGGCGCACTATTTTATCACTGTATAAAACTGATTATAGCTGACGGTGTAGACTCATCTCACAATATTCACCCAATTTTTGGACTGTTGCCTACCAGTGCACAGTATCTTATTCAGACCAGGCTGAAAAGAAATACATAACATATTACTCATTTTAATCTTCCAGTGACGGACCTTTGAGTCCGGACTTGGAAAAACAGTGACTTAGCTACCATTGACAAAATGACAAAACCGAATGAGAAGACCATAACTTAAATCACTAGACACACCTTGAGACTTGTCTGAACCAACAATCCAGGTCAGAGAGAAAGCAAATAGGTAACCCACTCTCCACAAGAGCAGTTCTCATAGAAACCCCCTGTAAACCAAGACAGAGGAATTCGATCTCACACAAAGCCCGAGGAGTACCTTTCCTCTTCCTCTCTGTTTATGTTAGTGGCAGAAGCATGCACCAATCAAACAGCCTCGCCACAACCAAGGTAACATGATATCTGCCATTTGAGACTGGCTCAAACTGTCATGCTGTGAGAGACGATTCCTGGTGGAAGCTGCAGGAGTTTCTCACAGAGGAGCTTTGTGTGTGCTGGAACAAGTCGGAGACTGCACCCGTTAAACCTGTCTGCCCTATCCTGAAGTCGCTAACCAGCTTAACCTCACATAAACATTAGTGTTATGTATTAACACTTTCTCTCTGTAACTCTATTTATTTAGCTTTCTGAGTGTGCATATGTGTGTGTGTACATAGCACACACCCTCCAAGCCCTGCTGCACAAAAACCAAACAGCTTGGCACAGCCTCAGAAAAATGACCAAGCCTTGATAATCCTCTAATGACAGTCACTCACAGAAGTAAGTCTCCTTCTCCTATTGGCTTGTTTGAAAATACACAACCGGTTAAAACAGTAATCAAATCAAAACTAGCAGGGCTCACATTTCCCATTGGTCTTTCAACACTGAAGGAGGAAGTGTGTGCCAGTCAGATAATGAAAGAACAACTTTCTCTTTCACGTCACCCAAACATCAAAAACACCAGATTTTTCACAATAAATCATTACAGCTGACATGCTGGAATTTTGATGTGTGGAATGTACCAGCAGATAGGACATTAGATATGGGTAAGCACATGTGCATGTGCGCGTGCATACACACACACACACACACACACACACACACACACATACACACACATACACACACACTGTAGTGCCTTTGTGTCCAAGTTTTTTGTTAACTTGCATTGTGTTCCCTGTATGTACCCGCTGTGTTTCCTGTTCCAAACCACACAGGTTACCTAGCTCTAAAGGCACGAGGGAAGAGAGAGATTTGTCAACACCCTTGATAAGGACTGACTGCCTGTTTCCTTTCAAGGCACTGTGTGCTCCCTCACTTGTATTTGGCCCGACTCAGCCACTGGGCTCTTCCTTGAGGCAGAGAGAGAGAGAGAGACTAGATAGAAATTATGTAAATTCAGCAGAGCAAAAACAAGCAGCACAGACAGAGAGCAGAATGCAAACTGATTAGAATACACCAGTGTTTGCTTGTCTTATTAGCAGGAGCAGCACTCAAGTGAAACCACTACTCAACATATTAGTTAGCAGGATATCCCTGTGTGTAACTACAAGCAGTACAATTAATTAATAATACAGAAATTACACCCGAGAGGACGTTCTTCACTGTGACTACAGCTACGATGGTGAGGCAGTAGGAACGAGGCACAGTTAGGTATCGTCGAAGGCACAGAGAACCCATAATCACAGTGAAAAACTGAGACAGAGAGACACAGTAATACAGAGTAAAACATAAGGAGACAGTGATGTATGCAGTGATGTGATAATGAGTTATGAGCCTTCATCAGCAGAAACACATCACTGCACTCCCTAGACATGCCTCAACTCAGTGTCAGTAGGTCAGGTCAGCCAGCCCAACCCCGCGCAGAGCAAACACATACATACAAATACACACGCACACACACACACACACACACACACACACATATGCACTGATGAAGTCACCCATACTCCCCTGTGGAATTTGGATGAGTCCAGCATTGCCACACTGGGTTGAACTCACCCTGACTCTGAGCAACATGATTGACATTGATACAGACATTCAAAAACAATATTTGTCCACGCCCAAAATCAGAAAAACACACAAGCCTAAGGGTTCTGATACAAAAACACTATGTTCAGTTAAGCGGGTAGGGACAGTGCGCTTCAACAAAAGGGATTCCAGTGAGGAGAGTTTAGACCAAAGATGTGTGATATCCAGATAATCTAGAAGGTGGGCAAACGCATATCATATTCAATGGGTGCCAGATCTAAAACCATGGCAAAAAAGGAAGAAAAATCTGCACACTAAATAGTTTGCACACTAATAGCTCCACTTACACACCTTTTCATTAGTGACTTCTTTAAAAATGACAATAAATTCAAACATAAATAATACATCTTGATATCAGTTAATTCAATCATTCAATTAATCCATTTAATGTACCCAGACAAGAGACAAGCATTCTCGGTGGAAGTGTAGGAAAAAAAAAAAAGTATTATTATGTTTCATCCTGGGCAGCCAGAAGCCAAGAAAAAAAAACACAGAGTTACTGAGAGAGTGAGGCAAAACAACGCAGATTCCCCTGGGACAAGAGGGATTTCTGCCACAAAGCCTTCACCTGTTCACCTGTGGTAAGCTTACACACGTCACAGAGCTGCAGGAGAGAGAGCCATTTTACACTGTTGATGTGACAGAAACAAAGCCACTGTGCTCCAGGGGTGTGTATACAAGTAAACACACTTGTATTCTCACATATACACACAAAGCATAAATAGTACATGCATGTATGCACACGTTCTCTTAAAAAGGGCCATACCAGTGTTTTTGCATGTTTTAGCCCATTTACTACACTGCACACATACTTTATGTTGCCATTTTCCAAAGCATACTATACTTTTTTTTAGATTTTTCAGTATTTACTCGATCACCCATTTCTTTTTTCTTTTCCAACGTTCAGGTGATAAACTTACTTTAAAATACTCTGCTGCTCCGGCTAACATTCGTGCCCGGGTTTAGAAGTCATGGATGTTTGAATTTAGTTTGTAAAACAATCTTTTTTTCCGCTATTTTCTGGTGGAGACGTACATTCTGTCATTTCTGAGTTTGACAGAGAGAAATGGTGCATTCATGTGCAATCGGATAAATTGGAAAAATTATTTCCTTGGTAGTTAGCCAGACTAACTATCATAACTTTTTTAAAGCACTAAGAAGCCAAATCCACATCATCCTTTTCACACTGCCCATATTTGCTTATCGATTGTCTTCTGTATTTGATTTTCCAACAAAAAAGCATGTGAATGCAATGCTGTTTGGCAGCCGACTGAAGTGCCGGAAGTCAGTGCAGAAGTAAACTTTTCAAATCAATGCAGGTATTAAACTAAATTACCACACAACAATAGAGTAACGTTGACAAAAATAAACCCGGGCGGGATATTCAGTGTGATGGATTGCCTATCTCAAGCAAGGTTCAAGTCTCTGCAAGTTGATTTTCGTACCGTACTGAAATGAATGGAAACAAATGGCTGCCTGGAAGGTAGGAAAAACGCATTCAAACATGTAAAAAGGTCGGTAGTAATGTTAAGTATACGTGAATTGTAGTAAAAGGGCTAAAACATGCAAAAACAACGGTATGGTCTTTTAAGTATAGTAAATAAAATAAAGATGAAAATGGATTCAAGGCAAATGTGGCTACTTCAATAGCATAGAGTAAATGGTGCGATGAAAGCTGAGGCAGGAGCATCAAAAACAAATTTGTGCTGAGGCAAGACACCAGATCAACCAATTTGGCCCCAGGAATGAAAAGTGAAGAATGGTCCATGAGAGGAAAGATTCCATGAGCGCTTAATCAATATGGTCCTGTGGCCACACCATGAGTAGCCTGGTAAAACCATCCTGATCACGTGACCTCACATTCTGTTTCGCAGGTCACGTGATCAGGATGGTCTTACAAGGCTACACCATGAGCACAACTAGTATAATCATGTTATAATCTTTATGACAACAATCACAATGAGCAATTAATGGGCCCACCCATTTGGCTGCAACACATTCCCAAGCGCATATTGACACAGTCACATTACAAGACTCTAATGCAGAGTCTGTGCGAGGAGTGAGGTCTTCCTGTTTGTGTATCTGCATATCTGTACAAGAGATGTGATTGTTTTAGGAGAGAAACAATTACCGCTTTGTTGAAGCCTGTGGACACGTTGGAGTTGCTGTGGCTGAAGGTGCCATTTGCTTTGGATGGAGCAAACTTGAAGGATCCAAACTCTGCAAACACCGCCAAACTCTGCGCTGTTCCTGTTGAAAGAGGAGAGACGGGTGAGAACTGAAATAAAAGAGAGAGCGAACGAGAGACAGGCAGTCAGACAGACAGAGCAAATAAAGAGGACACCTTTCATCCTCAAGATTTACCACCTACTAATCCATAAAGTGCGGATGCCAATAAACAAAGCTGTGGTAACGCACCCATACGGCCCACTGTAGTCATGGTGATTATCACAAATAGATAAGGCCTCCATTGTACATCGCTCTGATCAAACACACTGACATGAGGGAACGAGCGTGTTGGCGATACAGCGTCTTTATGTGGACTTCAGGTTTCCACCACACTGATAAAAACATTATAGATCATCGTCTGCCTCACTAAATGTGTTTTACTTGTTATTTTTTCCAATGTAGAATGTGTTTATGTCCACTTCCGCGAAAAATGTTTGTCACATATCTTCAAAAATAAGTCTGACGAGCTTCCTTATGTGTTATAGTTGTTACAAATGAATACGCATCTGTCAGCCAATCACACAGTCGGACAGACATGACATCACGTCGCTCAGTTTGCAGGCTTTACGTATCTCTCCATCTATAAGCTCATGGAAATCCAGGCTCACAGGTAGTCGGCGTGTATCAGCACCTTTGTCTGTCTGCCTTTGGGGATGACTCATGGGAACATGAGGCTCAAGGCAATATCCTAACTGCAATACGGTTGGGCGTTCCCCATTACGGGATTATGGTTGTCATAGCAACAGTGAAATTATCAACTGTAATGGCTGTGTGAATTCTACAGTGTCCCCAAGTGACTGAGGAATTGTCTGACCGAACAACGGAGGCCTTAAGTGTGACGGGCCAGATTTGGTCCCAGTAGGAAAATTCCCTGCGGCCAAAGTCCAACAAATGTCACAGATAGTCATCTTTGTCATTTTTTTTGACTGGACCAATTGTACATCAATACTGTGTGACACATTTCTTTAAGAGTGAGATAAGTAGCTCATGACCTTCTTTCAGCATTCAAATTTTAGCCCCAGTATTCAAATTCAAACCTAGTATAACCTTAGGGATGTGTGCAACTCAAGTTTTTCCGTTTTCCTTATTTTAGAATTATTATTCAATGTTTTCCTGTTTGTCTGCCTCAAGCACAGTGTTCCCAGTAATGTTGTAGGTTGACTTCCACAAGTTTAGTTCTCTGTGTACCACGCCAATCAACTTGTCTTGAAATACAGCTTAAATGTCTTTCCAGGAAAACAGATTTTCAACAGTCTAAAAGGAAAAGAGAAAAAAGGGAAGGAAAAGGAAAGGAAAACAGGAAAGAAAAAAGGAGAAAAAAAAGTGAAAGCCATTTGGGAGTGGATTTTGCAGCTCCCAATCATGATGATCAAAGATGATCAAAGCATTGATTATTCAGGTACTTCCTTTATGGCTTGAGCTAAAACTTGCATTAATGTAAAAGAGCATAAACAGACTGGGGTTCAAATCTAACCTGTAACAACTGAATCCAGGGCTTTTTTTCCAGGTATTTAAAATTAGGGCTTCCATTTTGTTTTGTGTAATACATATTGCATTTTTGGTTTGGTTGTATGTAAATACAATTATTTGATGTAGACTAGACTAAGCTAACAGAGGCCAGACGTGTCCTTATCTGCTCTACAAGTTTTACAATCACACTAGGTTGTGGAGGTTTCAGGTAAAGCAGGCTATATAGTAAGGATTATTAACATGGGGCAGTAAATATATTGCTATGTTCCTATATGTTCTCATATAGCAACCATGCAAGTTTAAACTACCACAACTCATCTCAAATTAGAAGGTGGAAGCCCTGAACACATTTTACAAGCTAGAAATAGTTTGGGAATTTTCCATGAAAATGATTTTGTCTGGCTACAGCAAAGCCAAATACCAGCGTTGTTTTGAAAGACTAAAATGTAATTTTCAAATTTTGTGTGGCTTAATGTCTTGACCTGCTTTGAGCCCATCAGTTACATTCCAAAACTCACAGGGGCAAAACAGCTCCGACACTCACAGGCTAATGTGGATCTCTCTCTGGTGCTGTTTTTCACAGCAGAGACCAAACTAGGCGATGTAGGTCTATTTATTATTCAGATGTAGATAACATTTGATGTTTAACATCCAAGAAAACAGGGCCAGGGTTGAATAGTAACGCGTTATACTAATGTTATTACTTTTCCAAGTAGGCTAACGAGTTACTAATTACTAGGCTACTAGTAACTAATTTCGGTATTGTTACCAATCAAAAACATAACACGTTACTTTTGATATCACCCTCTCTAAATATCAGATTGAGTTTGAATTATACAAAAACTATACCACAACCCGACTGGTTTTCCTCACAAGTCGGTGACCTCTCACACTAAACTGGCTTGGATGAGAAATGGCAGAATAAGTTTACTTTCTATGGGTTGAAGTATTATATTTTGACAGGCCTAGTGGAAAATGATGTCAAGACGTCAACGCTATTTCGTTTCCCTGATCGTTCAGAAGCGCACTATGCAATCAGCAACTGAGTTACCAGTGTGTTGAAGGTGAGAGGATGCAACCCCCACTTTTAGGGTTGTAACGGAAAAGTAACGTAACGAGTAGTGTAACGAATCACTGCACCCAGGGAGCAGTAGGTCAAGTATGACAAGAGTAATAACTAATGTGCTATTCGTTACGTTCTGAATGACGAGCCCAACACAGCAAATACGCGCGCGTTATTAATAGGCTAATGCTTTCATTTATGCTTTCGTTATTATTGGAACATTACATTACGCATAAGTCAAGAGTTTGTAAAGACTTGTTGCCATACCTGTGGGTGAGGGAGAGAGCGAGCCGTTCTTCCCTTGTTTGGACTTGCTCCTCTTGATGGTGTAGACTTGATCCAGCACGCGCTGCTGTCCCGAGCGCAGCTTGTTGTCGGAGGGCAGCGCGAGCGACGTGTCCTCCGTGTTCCCGATGGACATCGCCGAACGCAGCGGCTCCGGAGCCATCATCTTCCCAGCTCGGTCGGTCGGTGCAAATCCCTTTGAACAGGTGTTTTAAGCCAGTTACCGTCTTTCCAAGCCTGAAGGAGAAGCGCCTCGACAAAGTGCGACGACTCGCAGCGGAGGTGCAAAGTTAGATACTGTTCCCACAGAAGCTACAATGAACTCCACCCTCGGGACCGCGCCCCGTCGAGGTGGGGCCGCAGAGTTCACACACAGGTGCGAAGTGACGAGCTGGGCCGAGGGAGACACGCCCACCTCTACTATGATATGTGGAGGGAGACCTGCGGTGTTTACAGCGGAGTCAAATCCATACAGTGAGGGAAGACAAATGTGTCTGCTCTGTCTGCAAAGCCAAGACTTCTCTTGCATTAATCCAGCAATGGCTGCAGCAGGCTGTGCTGTATTTGTTAATGCATGACTCATTCAACATCAAATAAAAGATAACTTACCAATGTCTGCTGATAGGCTACTACTTTAGAATTTGGCAGTGGATTTGAAGCAGGTGTTTCTATGGAAGATAAATCCATTAGAAACAGGCCTGGATTATCCTGCAGTGGGCCCCAGCACAAACATGCTTATATTCCCCCTCCATCATGTGACCCTGTACATGCATCTCCCCAGTCAAGCACCCAGGCAATCAAGTGTCCACCCCATCAGACAGGTTAGACAAAATATATTACAAACTGCTCAGTGCCTACAGCTATTGAAGCTAGCCAAGGACGTATGCAAATAAGAGTCCAAATTTACAATTAAGACACAAATTCATTGACACAAATTCAGGGTTTCAATGAATTTGGTAGTCTGGGACTTTAGGAAATGTCTGCTTATATTGCCCTTTCTGTTCTCTGCTCTTTCTTTCTTTCTTTCTTTCTTTCTTTCTTTCTTTCTTTCTTTCTTTCTTTCTGATATTTCCAATTAATTATGATGGACTGTATACTATGTGCTCCTGTTGTCTTGATGAGGTCTCCCATGTAAAAGAGATCCTTGATTTCAATGAGACAAAACATGATACAGGGTAAATAAGGTTGATCTATCTATCTATCTATCTATCTATCTATCTATCTATCTATCTATCTGTCTGTCTATCTATCTATCTATCTATCTGTCTGTCTATCTATCTATGCAGATATAAATGGACACATACATATTGTATATGATGCCCTTTTAAGCAGGGAACTGAATTACTCCCATAAGTGAATCCTGTGAATATATTACACAGACATTGCGGTTTCTCTTCCTGTTATGGTAGACAGAAATCATTTATCAATGTTTCATCATTCAGCGGTTTGTCAGATTGTTATCAGCAGCGCCAAGAACACACTTCACATCTGGTTCCAGCCAGCTATATAGCTACATCAGTGATTTTTTTTTTTCTTTTTTACCAGTGGACAAAATCAGCATTCTTTGAAGTTAATGAACTGAAATTGCTTTGCATGCTTATATGTAGTGGGTTCTTGCATAATAAAGTTTTGATTATAGCCTATGTGTCAAATATTCAGTCTAATTTTTCGACAGTCTCTGGACTTGATTAATGGAGTCTGTTGGCTTGTGTGTAGGCAAATGAGAGCTGAGGAGAGGAGTTGAGACAGGTCAGGACATGAGCAAGCATAAGTCGACTCGGGAGGAGAGCAAAGAAATAGGGAGGAATCAGAAAGAAAAGGACCGGGGTGGACAAGAGAAGACGGAAGGACAGCTAGAACAGAGAGGGGAAAAAGGAGATTATAAGAGAGCAGTGTCTCTGCATAACCGGATTGGTTTGGCTAAGTTTCTGCAGGAGACATTTTCCCACCACACCCTTCGCTACAGCACTGCCAAGCTAATAAATGAGTGTCAGTGTGCAATGTGCCTATGTGTGTGCGTTTACGATTTGGTTGGACAACATAACTTTGTGTGGGTGCAGATAAACTCAGCCTTATCTGAGCGAGGGTGAGACATGAGTCAAGCATTTGTTTTGATCTGCTGATAGCATAAATCCATCGAACATGTGGGACCTGGGCTCAGGACAATGCAGCACTGTCTGACTGGAGTGAAAGCTGAACAACAGAATGTAGACAGGGATCACAAATGCACACTCAGCTTCACATATAGGGTATACAGAAGCTTAAAATGATCAATCTCGTTTAGTTTTCAAAAGCCTAAATTAATTTATCTTCGGCAGACTTTAAAAGAAACCGTCCTGGGTGTCCTAGTGACATCCTGGGTGGACGTCCTGGGTTTGAATCTGGCCTGAGACCTTTAATTGTCGCATGTCACCCCCTATCTCTCCCCCAATCTTTCCTGTCTATTTCCACTGTCAACTATCAAATAAAGGCAAAAAATAATCTTAAAAAACAATCAGAAAAAAACTGTAACTGCCCTATGTGACCAAACATATAGATGTCTTGCCCATTACTCAGAAATGTACTGTTTCGAAGTGGGATGCAACCGGGAGGAACCTGTTGGCTGTGACACCTCCTTCCCTCTCTGTGTATTCTTGTATCGTTGTCATTTTGGCAGGCTTCATTATGCACAATATGCACCACACCCAGCTTCAAGGCGTTGTGTATGTGTGTGTGTGCGTGTGTGTGTGCTTGTGTGCATTTTATGCATGTGTGTCATTGTTGTTCACCATTTGCAGCATTGGCGGCATGATATTTGAGAGTTGAGCTTGGATTTCACAGTCCAATGACTTCTGACTGATGTATCTACCATCTAAAGAGCCAGCCGTGTGTGTGTGTGTGTGTGTGTGTAGGTGTGTGTGTGTGTGTGTGTGTGTGTAAGTGACACAAAGGAAGTTGTACAAGTTGTTCACAGCCTTAATAATCAGGGATTATTAGCCAAGTGTCAGTCGTTACGGCCTTGCCACATGTTGGCATTCTGTGTATGTTGGGAGGCGCACAAACTGAACACTCAGCTGCATGGCTGGCTTGAGATCAGTTTCATAGTAATGTTGCTGAATTGACACATTGGACTAGTTTCCATTTAACCTGAGGGAAAAAATAAATAATAAAAAGAACTGACACTTGTTGGAAACACCCTCACACGTGAAAGGTCAAAGTGAGTCTTGTCACTTTATAACTTGGCTATAAACTATATGACATGTTGCGTGTGTGAGAACAGTCACAGAATCCTCGTAAATTTACTCCTATCACTCACTCCTATCTGTGCATGCTCTGGATCCGTGCCAATGCAGATAAAATGCACAGTATACCACGTATAATTTTGAAAGCCCCAATGAAAACATAAAGCTTGAGCTGTTGGATGGATTTATATATAGGCTATATGTATATGAAGGTTTGAATTGAGGGTGTGTAACCTGATATTGAACTGATGTCAGGGCATGTTGGACACGTCAAACTGCACTGTGTGAGGCGGACATAATCTGCTCTGTGCTGATAAGGAGAGCTTTGTTTTTGATAAATGTCAACCTTTGACATAAAACTGTTTTCTGTTGAACTGAAACAGCGCAGTAGTATTGTTTTTTAACTGAAAATGTCTGTTCTCTGCCTGTCACTAAGTCACTTAACTTTCTGACCAAGAGCCTTTTCAGTAAGGTGCGACTAAACCCTTTGAATAACACACATATAAATTAAGCATACACCTTCTTTTATGTGAAAAATTAGTTACATTGGCAAAGTATCAAGCAGACGATAATCTTCTATAATTACACAGAAATCTCTATCTACATTTCTTTGACCCATTTATCTGTTTGAGACATCCATGTTTTTTTTTTTAAGGCATCAGAACAATACTACATTGTTTAATTTTGTACTTGTCAAGACCCGTGTCAACACATGGATGTTAAGTCAATAAAGGTATTGCTAATGGATGTTAAGTAAAGGGAAGAAGTTAATGTGTGTGTGAGAGAGAGAGTGACAGACTGGCGATTAGCTGAGGTCATGTGAGTTAAAGCCACACTGGTGTGACGTTACATTACACCAGTGGTTCTCAACCTTTTTGGCTCGTGACCCCTTAAAACGAAGCGCTGTCTACTTGTGACAAGCGTGCAGAGTTCAGCCAAAGAATGATTTTCCCTTTTCAGGTTGTTTCATTTGATTCATTATCAGAGGAGGCCTAGCGACTGAAACACTATTCAGTAAAATAAGAGAAAATTCTGAAATAATACACATAATAAATTTGTATAGTAGAAATATGCTTTTTTCCTATTCCATAAATCATCGCGTGAGCCCCAGGTTCAGAGAACCACTGCTCTAAACTCTTCCCTACAGTCACATTACCCACTTGATTATCTGTAAGTATGATGCGACAGCACCATCTAGCAGGCCAAATGAGAATTGCCACTTCCGCAGCATCAAGTCTGCTGGAAGGTGGTTTACTTCACTGATGGAGGGCAAACTTCTCACCGTTTATATTCACAGGAGACTCCAGCATGTGTGAATGTCTGAAGTGTAAGTTCTGTAAACACAGCAGTGACAGAAGGCTTGGTAATGACAGGAGTAATGAATCTGAGATTACACACTTGCAGCTGTGACAATGACTGCAGGAAAACCTCTGGAGTCTTAACTGGGGACAGACAGAGGGTTAATGCCTTAAATGCAGCAAATACAGGGTTCCCATGCGTTTCACTGATGAAAACTTTTCCATGACTCCTTTTCAAATGTCTATGACCAAATTTTAATGAATTAAAAAGTAACCATCAATACACTAACTTTAAGCATTGGTTTGTTTTTCACTTTAAAATCAAGGATTATATTATTTTAACTGTCCATAAAAAGTCACCAACCAATGATAATTTCTTCCAACAGGGAGTCGTAGATTGTTTCGGAGCCAGACAGTTTTTTGTGACATCTGACTATAAAAAAAAGAAAAAAAGATCATGAAGTTCACAAATATAATTTCATGACTACATCACTTTTAAAACTTTTCTCCCATTTATCATTTTTCATAACTTCTCCAGGCCTGGAAAATGCTATTTTAAAAGCCAATGACTTTTCCAGGTTTCCCAGGAGTGTGGGAACCCCGTTAACAGGACTGTGAAAAGACACTGAACAATGACAAGAAATGCTTAAAATTTAGAGGACAACTCATATTATGTGAAGGGTGATTTCTTCTCTTTAGCAGTTGCCTAACGTTTACTATGTAAAGGCTAAAGGATTCTGCAGACACCATGTGATTTTATTGGTACAGCGTAAATGTACAGATATCACTGAGCAGACTTGACCAGAGGAGTGATTAAGCAGAGTCAACCACAGCAGACAGGAGCTCCCCCTACAGTAGAAAATGATTTCATGTCAGTTTTCTTTAACAGTCTCTCCTGTTGGGTTTTAAGCATTCTCATAAGGAACCTTTCGGCTGACCACACAGTAACCAAGTTTAAAGGAAGATCTCATTTAAAACCGCACCCCTTAGCTCTTACTTTCATGATAGACAATTAAAAGTCAAGTCGTTGTCAACTTGCACATGGCTGCAGATAAAGAGTGCCAGCCTCAGGGGAAAAAAAATAAACTCTATTATAACTAGAAGGAAAACAAAACAAAAAACAAACAAAAAACAGCTGATAGCCATGTTTACAGGAAATCATAATCATCGCATAAAACAAAAATAAGAAAATGCAAATGTCAGTTGGACAATTTCTTAGTGTTATCAGGCAAAAATTTACCCCAGTGCACAAGTGGTGACCTAAGTGTGGGTCTGTACCTTGAGGTTTTGCATACATTAAAAATGAAACAGCCAAAATTCACCTCATTTATGACGTTTGGTGTAATACTTCTAGCTGTGCTGATAAAATACAAAAAAAGATAATTCACCTTTACAAAATGAGTCTATTTACCTTGTGTTGGCTTATAAACAGTACCATTAAAAGTGTAGTGTACACATCCTATACATCAGTGCTCCTCAGGCTAAGGCTTTATGAACCAAAACACATTCTTATCCCAACCCATGTGGAGGTAGAAATACTGCAGCAAGCCCACACTCTTGTCAAGCTGAAAAATTAAAAACAGTATAGTGTCAATGAACAACAGCAAAGATAATTCTTTCATTGAAGATTCTGCTGCCACCTAAGTGTGAAAAAAAAACACAAAATACATATGATAATAAAAAGTAAGAGACCATCAATGAATTGAGTGAATCACCTTTGGGCGGTGGAACTGGATGAGGAATTGGTTGTGAACACTTCTGCTGTGTCTAAAGAAAACGGAGCCAAACTTAACATCTGCATGAGATTTGGCCTAAATCTCTTTCCCTCAACACACACCACGTACCATTAGAAAGCTTCAACAGCAAGTTCTGACTGTAAAAATGATGGATAACTTTCCCCTTTTAATACCATGGTTCACTCAAATATACATAAATATGACTTTTACACCTTAATATGTAGTGCATTATGTGTATTGCTTGCCTGTTTACTGCCAGATCTGGACTTTCTGGGAAGAGGCAAGCCCCGACTCTCCAAACGATCCCTAGGTCTTTGATTAAACCAACTGAAGATAATGTTCCCACACTAAGCAGTGATAGAGGACACATAAACCGTGGCAGGCTTGATCAATTCCTACCTTTCAGAGTTAGTACAAAATGTAGAAAAACAGACATTGTGGTAGACTTACATTTAACACTGATAGAATGGTTCGTTCGCCAATTTGTATTAAAACTCCCCCCTCACACCACAGTCGCACCTGTGACGTGAATGCATGTGCTTTACGATGAAAGTTCCCAGTAAATGAGAACATCCGTAACCAGGGCAACACATCCTGCTACAGCTGTATTTGCAATGCAGATGATGGAGAAATCCCACTTTGTGTCCGTTCAACTGGGTGTAGTTTTACCTTGGTTTTGGAACCTTTTTGTGATGTTTTCATAACATTTTGTCAGGTAATAAAATTTACGATGAAAAATGATATTGAGCTGTGATGTGTTGAGCCAGATAGTGGACAATGTGCAGAATCAATTTTCTGTAGCTGGCTAATTACAGATATAACGCCACAATACTAAATTCTGATTTATACAAAGAATAAAACCACATTTTCGTCAATACCCATACCAAATAAATTTCACCTCAGTGCGTTCAAACCTCGGGATCTTTGTGTGAATAGCTTGCAGCGATGGAGATACATACACATTAAACAACTGGGTGTGACTGCGGTGTGACTCTTGGTCTGTTGTGACAGGTGTTTGAGTAGAGGATGGGAATCTGTGTGTCTGAGCTGGAAATAGTGTTTTAAGTGTATCAAAAAGTCTATGGAGAGAGTCTCTGCATGTACACAACGTGGTGGGCAGCGCGCTAGTCCTTGACTAGCCGGTAAACGTGGTACTGTGCTCCGTGTTCACTGGTGGACACCTCAAACACAAAGGCGATGCACAGCAGAGTCTCCTGAGTTTCTCTGTTGGACACCACCTAGCGAGAGACAGGAGAAGAGAAAAAGATTGCTGAGGGTCTGGGACACAATCACAAATAAATTAACAAAAAAAAATATACAAATGAACCAACACACCAGCCCCACAGATATAGGAAATAACACAGAAGCACACATTCACACACACACACACACACACACCTGTAGGATGGTGAAGTTCTCCAGTACACTGTTCATCATGTATTTCTCTGGCAGGTGTTTCAGTTTGTGGATGAAGTTGATCATATATTCACACATGGGTGAGCGGTGGATGCGAAACACACACTTCCCTCCTTCCACACGAGCATATTCTGTCTGGATGGGAAAATACACACGCGCATAAAAATTAAAATGCATGTTGATGCCTAGATATGCAATGCAATCATGCCCATGAAAATATTGAGTTGATTTAAGAAGTGTCTCTCTCACCTCAACCTTCTCCACCACCTGTTTGCCAAAGGAGCAGACCTTGGTGGAGACACTGATGGTGATGTTCTCTGTCCCACTGTACTGGCTGCTCACACCGTAGAACGCACCGGAACCCTCCTCAACGTCACTGCTCAGGTCCGCCTGGAACGAGCACAAAAGACAGATTGAGAGAGAGTGAGAACAGAGACAGAAACACAGTGTATCTGTCCTTGACCTTAGGTTTCCTCTACTGGTAACAGTAGACGCAACACCCCATCTCCTATATGTGTATACCTACATATATTTGTGTGTCAGGGTTCCCATTGTGACCCTGATGTAAAATTCCCTTACTTTCCATAACAAAGACACAGCACTCCAATGAGCTATACATTTTTATTCCTTCCTGGTTTGTTAATATTTTTCCGCTCAGAAAAGCTCTCAAGCGGTTAACAGCCTGGATTCCACCACAGTTGGGCTTGCTGTGGAAGACTGGCCATACATACAATGTATAAAAATAGCTGTATCATCTAATGCATTGAATTTGTGAAACAAGTTGTAAAATACATTCTGGTTTATTTTTGCAAAGTGCCCCATTTGCAAAATTAACTGATATTCCCCAACTTCCCCGTAGAATTAATCAAATTCCCTGATGCTCCATGTTTGGAATACGCCTCTCAAAATTCCAGGAGTTCCAGACATTCCATGCCCAGTATGAACTCTGGTGTGTGTACTGACCCAGAACTTGACGAGGAAGAAGGCGTTGTGCGGCCCTTTTTCATAGAGGTCCTTCAGGCCTCCCTTCTTCTCGGGGAACTTGTCGTAGATCTGCCGTACGTCTACCGACTCCAACACAGGGTCGCTGTAGCCCGGGTTCGACTGGCCAATGTGTACAAAAAGGTGTTTATACTGTAAGGAACAAAAAGGGACGCAGTGAGGAAGAGAGGGGAGGGCAGGAAGGAAGGAGGGAGGGATAGACGGTAGGGGGTTTTGCTAAATTTTATATCATTGACTTCTCAATAAAAAGCACAGCGTGTGTGTACCGTCTCTGTGTCTCTCTGGCTCTCCATAAAAGCAGAGTACTCCAGTAGCCGTAGTTTCTCCGAGGCGATGGTTCTGTCTTGCCATACAGGAGCTGCTATGGCTGCAGGGCGGGGGGTCGGCAGGGGCTCATAACCTATCAAACATTCAAAACAGGAAAACATAATTCACGTAACAGTGATAATAATGATGATGATAACTCAGCTGAGTGTGTTTGTGCTCACACTTACTGATGGGCGTGGGGAGAGGGGCTGGTAGTGTGGTGTACGGGGGCTGTGCAAAGGGCTTAATGCTGTAGAAGAAAAAAAATGAGACGTTGCAAGCCAAAAAATGAGTAATTGTACCAGCTAAAGAATGCAACATTCTCCAGTTTCAGTTCTCAAACAAAACCCACTAATCTCCCGGTGATACTTACTCCTGAGAATGTCCAGGCTGTCCTGGCATTGGGCCAGGCCAAAACTAGACAAAGGGAGGAAGGGAAAAACATGATGGATTAAATTATTGAGAATGTAGAGAAGTACAGATATGCGTGTGTGTGTGTGTGTGTGTGTGTGTGTGTGTGTGTGTGTGTGTGTGTGTATATATGTCTCACCCTGACTGGCGGAGGGAAGGGGGTCTGGGGTTTCATTACGCTGGCAGAGACGATCTGAGCTGATGAGAGGTTTGCTACTGTCTGCAGGGCCTTGTCTTTGGATGCCTGGTCCTGAGTGAGAACGAGAGAGAGAGAGAAGGTAATACAGAATATATATCTCTCTCAATAATCATGCTCCTAATAAATTTTGGGTAACTTTCCAAAGCCAGTTTAGACAGCCAGCCAGCCAGCATGGTGCACTAAGTATGAGAAGTAGGAGACTGAAGAAGGAGGAGAGACATGGAGAGCAGGACAGAGTGCAAAGCAGGTATAGGGGGGTGCCAAAGCGGGAGGCACACCAAAATAGCAGGCTGGTATTAGGAGAGTTAACTGGAGCCATCACCAGTAGTTAACTAATGCCACTAAAAAAAAATAATAAAAAAAAATACAATGAAGGGGTATTGGAGTTTGGCAGTGGGACTGGATTGTGGACTAGCGATAATGTAATGCCAACCACTAAGCACAAAGCCTGAAGCAGAAAACTGTAGTTGAACCAAAACTTACCAAGTTCATGGCCTATGGCAAAGAAGACACACATTATTAATGGACTTCAAAACACTGGAGAAATAAGTGGGTCACACACTCGCCATCAGGCATAGGTAATAAGGAACAAAACTTTCCTCACAACATAAAACCCCTGACTATAGCCTGAATCTACCAACACATCTACCAACACTCACAGTCAGCATAACACATTCACCTTATATTGACATGGAAAGTTACTTCCTATTATCCTGTACAACCTTTATGACGAGTACTGACAACAGAAGAAGATGAATGTATTGGAAAATGTACTGAAGCAGAAGTTTGAAACTGCTGCCCTTTCTAACTGTGTATTAGAGGGCAGCAAGTTGAATGCCTTTGGCACAAAATCATGAAGAACCTTAATCACAGTGCAGAATAAAACCAGAAGAAAAGCGCTGAGACAGAGAAGATAAAAAGGATTGGGAGGGGGGGGGGGGGGAGAACAGAAATACATGGAAGGAAAAAAAACGATAAGTCTACACGTATGCATGTATATAAGGAGCACATTAAAAATGAAAACTCCCTTGTGTGTATGCGTGCGCAGGCATTCATGTGCATTTCTAGAGCCATGCACATTCTTGGGTCAACTAAGCTTGTTACTGAAACTCATGCAAATGTCACAACCCTCCTGAACTCTGCAAACAGTTTAACATTATAGCCATGCACTACAGCAACAACTCCTCTCCCACAGTTATGATACCCAAACACACTGCAAACATCTGGCCTCACACTGATCAATGCCACATGACTGCAAACATGGAGGGAGGGCGAGTGAGTGAGAACATTCAAAGCACATTACAAGCACTCAAATATAAATGCTTCAAAATATAATTAGTTTGC
This sequence comes from Centroberyx gerrardi, assembly GCF_048128805.1. Lineage (NCBI taxonomy): Eukaryota > Metazoa > Chordata > Actinopteri > Beryciformes > Berycidae > Centroberyx > Centroberyx gerrardi. The sequence continues at coordinate 12,719,166 of NC_136010.1, forward strand.
AAAGCTATGTTGAGCCTAAACCATCCTCTCCCTGCTCACACAGCCATAGTAAGCAGCACTCCCTCAGCCCCCTATCGATGATCTGCATTCACACACCTAACTCCTAGACCTAGCCTCGACAAAGACATCTACGGGGTTTAAGGGGTCAAGCTGGATTTGGGCCACAGGCAGAGCGAAGCGGCCAGCAAGGCAGTGTCAGTGAGCGTTTATACCTTGAGCTTAGACTGAATCTCACGAGACTTTCTCCTGGCCAAGACTTGCAGGTGACTAGAGACCTGAAGAAAGACAGGATGAAGGGAAGAGGGGTGGGAAAAAAAGGAAAGGAGAGGAAAAGAAGAGGGGATGTGACTACAGAGGGAAGGGAGAGCGTGCGTGATTCAGATGGCACCCACCTTGATGCCCGCCTGGTATTCTCGTACCCTCTTGCGTGCCAGAACCTGAATGTGACTAGACACCTAGAGTGTAGGGGGCCAGGGTTACCCACATGAAATCACACACATTAACATGGAAAAAAAACACTATAGCTGAATTCACATAATATAAGAATCATTCTCTATTATCAAAGGAGCCATATTCAATTAATAACATTCACTGGTGGAAACCACTCACAAAAACCACCATTTCCATGTGGTCAGTTCTGCAGCTACTAAGCAAATCCCTGTACACCAAACATGTCAAAAGTCTTCTGTCCATGCATACCTGTTTGCGTGTGCGTGTCTTCCCCGTGCGTAGCTTGATATAGCGAGCTATCAGCTCATTGCGACCTTGAATAGAGCAGAGGAAATTGAGAAATTAGACGGAAGCACTTTTACAAATAAATATAAAATAAAGTGGAACAATCTTAACACAAGCAGATATGGGACATTGTGTTTTCTGTTACTTCAGCACCTTGGTTACACACAGTGTAAAAGCTACAGTTTATGTGTGTGTTAACATAACAGAAAACCTTTATGCGAGAGAGAAAAGAAAGTAGTGATAGTGCTGCTGGCGTAACCCCTTAAGAGAGATGGCAATCCATTTTATCAAGTCAGTTTACGTTTTACATTTACAGCATTTAGCCGACACTCTTTGCAATTTGCAATAGGTGAGCAGATAGGGGTTCAGTTTTTTGCTGAAGAACACTTCCAACACGACACATGGATGTTGCTGGGATCAAACCAGTGACTTTCCTGGACAGACCCTCTAACCCCTAGGCTGTTCTGCCAGCTAGGTTGTCCTAGTAAGAATGATTGTTCTGTGGAGATCAACCTCTTCTACGAAAGTCCAAACTCCAGGACTCCCTTTGAAAGGGATTTCCTCCTGCTCCTCCTCCCCCATCATCATCATCATCTGTACAATATCTGATGGTGTATATGATGTGTGTATAATGTATGTGTAATGTGTAATAACTCATGTATATAATGTAACCTGTTACACCAACAACTTTATTCCAGCATCTTTGCACTCTGCACCATTGCACTATTGTCCTAGGGTTGTTTACATATATGTGTGTGTGTATATATATATATATATATATATATATATATATATATATATATATATATATATATATATATATATATATATATATATATATATATATATACACACACATATACATACACATATGTAAACAACCCTAGGACAGGCATATATATATATATATATATATATATATATATATATATATATACACACACACACACACATATACATACACACTTTTTTATATATATGCATATTTGTACATAGTAGTTAAATGTTTAGGTTTACCTCTGTTCATCTTGTTGTCCTTGTTTTTAGCTGTATATTTATTCTGTGTAAGTACATTGAGAGCAACGAAAAAACCGGAGTCAAATTCCTTGTATGTGTACATACTTGGCCAATATAGCTGATTCTGATTCTGAAAAGGGCAGATTTCAGTTAAAGTGTCCTTAAAGTGTCCTTGCCGCCACAGCAGCCTGAATTCTTCAAAGCATGGATTCAAGGTTCTGAAAATGTTCCACGGGGATCTTGGTCCATGTCAACATGCAGAATGAGTCTTGCCATTCTCCCCTGACCTCTCTCATCAACAGGACTGCCGCTAACTGGATGTTTTTTGTTTATCACACCACTCTCCGTAACCTCTAGACACTGTAGTTAATGAAAATCCCAGGAGGGTTGATGTTTGTGAGATGCTGGAACTGGTGCATCTGGCACCAAGCTCATACCACGTTCGAATCACGTGTCTTGCCCAGTCTAATGTGTACTCAAACAGTAATTGAACTTCTCGACCCCGTCTGCATGCTTCACACCGATGCTTTATACATGACTCACTGTCTGGAGGAGTGAGCTGCTTGCGTAAACAAGGTGTACCTAATAAAGTGGATACTGAGTATTTAGCGCTCTTATAGCACTTCGGTCACATGAAAATCTCATACTCCAATTTTCGTATATATATTTTTTTACTTAATTTAGTTGAGTTTTAATTAATTTCGTTTCTGGCTTTCTATGTGTTGAGTAATTTCCATGACTGTAGAGTCCTTGAAACCCATTTAAAAACACAAAAAAATGTGTCTTAATATTAGCATGTTTCTTATCCCTGAAAAGCATCACTATATGGAGATATGAGGTCCTCATATGATAGCAGCGTTTATATGAATTGTGTAGTTTTAAGTTTTTGTCGCTGTGTGAGATCATGTGCAGCCTGTGTCTGAGTTAGATTTAGCCTCGCTCACTGGTCCAAAGCAGACAGACAAGTGGTGGGATTGGACAGAAAGAAGAGAGGAGAGGTCATATGGTGAACAGGCATCCAAAGCGTGGTCACTACACAGTGCCTGGTCAGCTCTTTCTTTCTTTCTTTCTTTCTCTGCCTCCCTCTCTCCCACCCTCACCTGATGAGCCGCTCATCTCTACTCTAACTTCTGGGAGAGTCATTATTCACTCTGCTGCAGATGTGAGAAGATGAGAGGGAGGCTAAAGGGAAGTTAAAGACAAGTGACCAAATCAAGCATCTGAGGCCAATTTCACTGCTGTCATCATTTATCTCACACACATGCACCAACATCATCACTATCATTATTTCTGGGAAGTGGGGCGATGCTGCTGGGAGTTAGGTCACATCGGGCTGAGTCACATCACCTCTCTGGACTTACCAGAATTCCCCAAAATCTACAGATGGGGCTGACTCAGACACACAGACACAGCAGTCCGCTCCAATTCCCAAAACTGAACACAAGCATTTTCCCAGTCTGCGGCCTACCACCACCCCACAAAAAGGTCCACTCTATCTCAATTGAAAAAAACAAAAAAAACAAAACAACAACAAATAAAAAACATTCTGAGTATAATAGGACAAAGTATACTAAGCATAAGGCTTGGTCTAACAGGTTTGGTTATTGCAAACGTCAATGTGTTACTAAAATACCATCATTAAAACAAGTAGCCTCTATGTTATCTGGGTCACTGTGCGAGTGGAAGAGCTGGTGATCTGTCTGCTGATCATCCTAACTTGGGAATACATGCTCGACAGACACCATAATCCACGGGTGACATCATGGTGATAGCATAGACGGCATTAGTTCAGTAGGAGGAGGTAGGGTAATGTAATCAATACCGGAATGTGTCCATGATCTTAGTCGCACCAGAATCTGCCATGTCAGTGATGTTGACGGACTGCATGCGCCCACGTCAGTAAAGATTCCAACCTCTTTACCCTATGGTTACTTGCCCTGTAGAAACTGTCAAGTTAAACTAGTCCAGTCCTAATCGAAATCCCAGAATCTTTTGGCAATTCTGTTGACAATTTATGGCCGGAGAGGTCTGGTTATTCATCAACATATGTAGACAATCAAGGAGGTTTTTGCCTCTCTTCTTGGCTTAACTTCAGCCCCTTGGCCATGACATTAAGTAGGCCCACACCAATAAAAAGGCACCAAAAAAACTGATTACCAAGCTCTCTTATCCCATACAAATTAGTCACTGACATACCAGATGTCCTGTAATAACAATTACATATCAGATACTGTCCTGAAAACTAATCCCATTTAGCAGGCTGTGTGTTAATGTGAGTGTGGGTATTATGTTTAAAGCGTGGATGTAGTTTGTGAATGTGTGTTCAGTTTGCCCATCTTCGCTTATGGAGAAAGGGGGAGAAGGGGGTGGTCAACACAGTGAGCCCACACTTCCACAAAAGGAGAAAATGCCGCAACGCTGAAACAAACCTTCCCTTTCTGTCGCATGGGATCACATATCCTGTCTCCCCCTCTCTCTCTCTCTCTCTCTCACACACACACACACAAATACACAGCACAGGCTGCTGCACGCAGGAATGCCATCCCTCAGCCAAAAGAAGTATGCTGGGAATGTTGGCCGCTAGCCAAGGCCTGCAATACGCGGTAGGAAAATACGGTCAAAATACACCAAAGCTCTACTCACAGATAGCATCCTGAACCGGCCCTCAGAAAAAAAAAAAGAAGAGCATAGTGCGTGGGCGTGCAAGCACTACAAAACTGGTTATGCAGTCCAATCAGCCAATCTGAACCAGTCTTTCTTTACGCAATTAGGGCCCTAGGGCCATGGGCAATCAAGCTGCTCCTTTGAATGATGCAGTCACCTGATGTTGACATGTCAGCCCTAACCTGGCCTGGCAGGTCCACTTGCTCTAGCCTTTGACCCCCGTCAGTGCTGCCGACTGCCCTCTGACCTCACAGATAATGGTCCTGTCCCAAAATACCCCCTAGCAGATCGTCTAGGTACAAAGGGATCTTAACAAGGTGGATCAGTAATCTAACCCACTGGGCTCCAAAGTACGGTCTGGTGATCACTAGAGGTGCCTGAGGGGGTTCCAGGGGGTCCCAAGCAAAATGAGGTCTAGTTTAATTTCACAGTTATAAAACTCATTGTAAGTTAGTGCAATGAGAGAATGTATGTATGTTTCATTGTACCCATTGTTACCTTCCCACATATAGACAGTTACGTAATTCTGTCTTAAATTATAGCTAACAACAAAAATCTTCTCAGATGTCAGGTGCTCCTTAGTACAAAATCTTACCAGTGGGGGTCTGTGGTCTAACCAGGCTTCCCACACTCACTTGAACATCAAATTCAAGGACTTTAAAGTTTTCAAGTTTGTTTCTTGTTCAAATTCAAGGATTCAAAATTCTCCTGTTTTTGAGTAAGTTGCGACATTGGTCAAAATTAGACATCACAAAGGCACCATTTTTTACTCATAATCTTGTCAAGTCAAGAAATCCTGGTGAAATCATTCATTTTAAAACTGCTGCTATATCAATGCAAATCTCCACAGGGTTCTCCTCAGGATGTGAAGTGCTGATGCCAAGGCAGGGAAAGGTCCAGAGAGAAATCAAGTATTTTCAAGGCCATCCCATTCACTTTCGAAACCGTTTAAGGCCTTGTTTTATTTTTCTCAAATCCACAAACTTTCAAGGCCCATGGGAACCCTGTGTAATGTGCAGCTATTTGGGGTTCCATGACAGAAAACGTTTGGTCTAACCCCTCTCACTCACAGGCTGGGTCAAGTTATGTTCTCCCTTGCCATCACATCATTTCATTTCTGGACCTATACAAGTATCTCAGCATTTACAACAGACATGTAGGCCTACACTTCTGGACTTTGAACTAACAAAGACACTGGAGCAGGGAAGAGATAAAAGGAGGGTTGTGCTTGTGTCAATCAATCAGTGTGTTAGGACAACAATGCTCTGGAGCGATTCCTCACCATACATCTTGCCCTCATCTGAAAGTATGATCTTCCTCCTGCCGCAGGGTGGGTAGATGGCCAGAGCTTCCTGAAAGCTCTGCTCAATGTCGGGGCTCCACACACCCTCGGGGTCCCCATCCAAACCCCGGTCCGCCCCATCCCCAAGCCCCTCCCCGTTGGCACCATCCTCCTGCGCCCCGTCAGGGCTGCCACGGCAACTCCACTCCGACGCAATGATGACGGCTCCGGCCACAACACACCTTGGACACAGAGGAAAACCAGATAAGGAGAAATAGCCTACATAACAGATTTTTGTTTTATAATTCTGTGGCAAGATATATAGTGTATATAGTATGACGGGAAAGAAGGTAGAGAGAGAGATGGGATAGCATGCGACATAGGTCATGAGTCGGATTTTAAATGTTGAGTGTATGTCATATCTATCTTCATCTGCTAAACCACCAGGAAACGCCATTAAAGGCAATTCAAGAAAATCAAAATATAGGTCATGGCTGGTAGCATTGCGCCTTGTCTTGCCAGTCTCCAGCAGACATATTGTGGGGGGGGGGGGCACAGGTCCAGGATTAAGTCTGTGGCTGCCAAGAATGGCGACAGATTTTTCAGACTCTAGATGTCTCCACACTTCACCCAGAGTGAGATCGGATTCGTCTGAAGTCATTTCAGCCTCTACGGGAACAGGGTGTATTAATAGCACTGGCATTGGCGGTTAAAGACCTGACAAGCAACATGGCAAAACATTAAGAGCTTGTGAATTTATAAGAGACACTGGCCAAGGTCAACGAAGACACCACCAGTTGGTCTAGCCATGAAGGTTAGTGGTGATTCCACTGGGTTATAAAGATAGATGTGAAATTCAGTAGGGTCTCACGTGAATTAACAACCACATTTGTTGATGGTAAGACCAGTTCATTTCCCTTTAGAGAGAAACCAGCTTACAAGACAGACTTGCACCATACTAATTCCCCAGTTGCCGGTGACCTGGCCTGCATTGGCCACATGAGGAAATTACACATTCTTTTGTTATTGTTGAGGATGCTCCAAGTCTCCTCAAACACAGGCGCACATACGTAACATGGATGTGGTCTGGTGTGTAATGTTTTCCAGAGTGTGGCTAACATGGTCCTTACCACAGAGGATCCATAGAGGATCTCTGTGGTCGCAGAGCTTCCCCTGCTGTGGTGGGCTTATTGGACACACTCAGCACAGGGCCTTCCCAGTTTCAATCACCGCTGACAGGACCGTGCTGTTGCCATAGAGATTAGGCAGACCCTGGTGAGTCGGTTAGGAAAGAGCAAAGCCTAACGGAACATTTCGCCTGATATCCGAGGGGAGGAGGTTTGATTGTCTTAAAACCTTACTGTGCGAGAGGTCCGGGACGGGGCACAGTGCAGACGCTGCTGCTACCAGGCCTGTTTGGCACGACTGGATCTGATTCACTTTTGATTCAATCACTTCAGTTAACTCAAGATGATTGACGATAAATTATGTACAAGGGGTGAGTGTACTGCTGAGCAATTTTGCCTAGAATTTGAATTGATGGGACTGAGGGAGTTGGCCGCAGCCTTGCCATTTGCCACAGTAGGTCTCCATAGCGGTGATGTAAAGTTTCAAGATTATGCACTCGAGAGACACACAGCTCCGCCGGTTTCAATTTAGCTCCCAGTGACCAAAAGGTCATGTGTTTAGTGCAGTGAGGAGCCAGCAGGAGCCGGGGCAGCGTTGAGCTAAATAAAGCTATGAGCTCAGCAAACACAGACAAGACACATGCATATTATGGGCTGCCTTCTGCTCCAATGGGAACATCACAGATATTATGATTAACCATGCTGGATTTCATCACAGCACTTCCAGATTTCCCTGACCCAATTAGTTGACTTTTAAAGAACTTTCTAAACTTTTGATAACAAATGAACTAAGATTAATGTGAGCCTCAATGTCTTGCCTCATACCAACTAATGTTAATGAGTCAAGACTGTATTGGACCCAAGCAAAAGGTGTCATTTCTCCTCCTCTGGCTTCTGTTGAACCTGTAAGACCAGTCTTACATGTTGTTTAGAGTTTCACAATCACAAGAAATGAATCCCATCTGGTAAGCCTGTATGAGAGCAGGGGAAAAAACAGAAAATCACATTCGCTGGAGGGAAGCCGCCTAGCCAACTGTGAGTTGGCAAAATCTGTCTTTGATCCCAAGGGAAATACTTCCATGTAGCTGGGCCTCGCAACTGTAATAAAAACTATATAGTTGCTGTGATCTGTGAGCCCCAAAACTTTACACACTCTAATGAAAAGTTATATTTTCTATCTCTCCGAGGACACATTACAGACGCAGGCAAGCCGTTGCTAAACGCTCGAGTTGACATGCTAGTCGGTTAGCTTGCGAGCTAATAATACCTCAACAAAGTCCAAACTAAGTCCGAGAGACGTCTAAAAACTCATCGCCATTACAGTTCGGGTGGCTAACTAAATTACGGAGGGACGCCTAGCTAAAACACGAGGCTCTGAATCAGCAAAGCGGACCCGGGAAAATGCGAAATATGACAAATATCCCAAAACTTCAAGCGCTCACGAAGCGAAGCAGCTGCTGCATGAAAGTTGCTGCACATAACAAAGAACTATCGGAGAGCTCCCACTCACCTTACAACGGCTTTTCTCCTCTGCTGGTGGAGGCAAACTCTCCTTTTTAACGGCAAATTATCTCAGAAGGCTTTCCGACTCGTGAATATTTCCTCAGAAAGTTTTCGTGTTTGACAGAAAAAGGCGGAATGCCAAGTATGAGTTTGGTATGAAATCAACGCACGGAGGAAAACGCACAGAGGCGTGGCGTTGAAACACGCGCACGCAACAAAAAATAAAAGTTTTGTGGGTCCCAAAGCAAACTCCTCCCATGACATCAGCCTCTGGTTTGGAGCAGAGGGATATGGAGGGGTGGTGTTGGTGTTGGTGTTGGTGTTGGCTTGCTCTGTTTCAAAGACAATCTGCAGAAACACCATTCCTAACGAAAAAAACACGATAATATTTCTTTATGGAGTTATAGTGTGTCTCTGGTACTCAACAGTGTGTTTATAGTAACGTTATTTTTTATTTCCTATGATATCGCTACAAATTTCCTATAATATTCCTATAAGGAGCTATAGTGTGTTTGTGGTATTCAATAGTGAGCTTATAGTACCGTATAGTACACTGTTATTTTTTATTTCCAATGATATCACTACAATGTTCCTATAATATTCCTAGTCCTATTGGGAGTTACGGTGTGTCTGTGGTATTCAATAGTGAGCTTATAGTAACCTTATGGTACACTGTTATTATTATTTTTTTTAATTTTATTATATTACTAAGTTCCTATAATATAATAATAATCAGCAGTGAGCTTATAGTGGCTTTGTCTTACACTGCTATTTTTTTTTTCCATTTCTTAAGACATCACTATTTTAGTAAGGGATAGGTAAGTGAACCAAGCAACTATAAATTAGCTCATGAAGAAAATAATGACATCCAACAACACCATACAGAGGATATACAACAATACAAATACGATGAAAAAGGACAGCAAACATTTAATTAAATGTAAAAAAAAAATCAAAGTAAGAGGTCAAAGGAGATGTTCTTATTGTGAGTCTTAAAGACATCAACTGTGTAGGCCTGCACACACTCACACACACACACACACACACACACACACTGTTGCACCCATAACTTTCTGTCAAATTCAGTGAGACTACCACATTATCTAGCACACTAAGGTTTCATGAAAATATGAAAGTGAACATAATCCATAAAAAAATGAAAAATCCAAAAAGGCTATTTTTACTATAGCAAACATGCAGTCAACCATTATGTGATTACATTATACACAGTATTTAGAAAGGTTAACACTGCTGCCAGTTGACAATAACATGAACTTAGAACTTGGAGCCCTTTGGTAAAACTTCCGCTCTGCAATTGTCTCCATCGAGCTCAGAGGGTGTCTGCTACATTGCATCTCATGGGGTGTAAAACATACTGAATGTTGCATGTTGAAGAGCTGCACACTCGGCACTTGTTGACACTTTAACACATACAAATACGGCCTTGATAATGCCCTAGTGTAGTTGTGAGTGGACGAAGTACTTCCAGGTTACAAGGAAATTGATGTGTGGTCATTCACAGGCCAGTTTGCCATCGAAGCTGGACAAGGCCAGAGCGAACGCCTGGACTGCACACATGGGATACTTGTAGTCCAGAGTAAACAGGTCATCTGCCACCCGGCCAAACTGCATCACGATGTAACTGTCTGGGGAAACAGAGACCACACCTCCCATCATACTGGATTCATATCAGGGTGGATCAGACTGAATATAACTGACATTCTGTAGGGGTGAATATAAAGGTTTGATGTTGATTAAAATTAGGGTTGGGCTATAGTCGAGGCTTACGGTCTTTGCTGTGGACAATCTGGAAGTTCTTGACAGAAGCCTGGGTGACTCGGCCGTTGAAATTGAGCGCATAGGAGGCCGTGTCATCGTTCCACACCGGCGGCTTGTTGTGCAGCTCAATGAGGTTCTCCATCTGCCTGTTCTGGTAGCGCATAAGCAGGCCATCGTTGTCCTACACACACACACACACACACACACACACACACACACACACACGTACACATAGACACAGCAAAAAAGTCTTTAAAAATACACAAACCCCCTTCCTAAATTTAAAATAGATAATGCTGGAGCTGAGTTAATGATTTTTGTCACCTGTCACCCTCCCATATTGACAAGGGTGAGATTGGTTAGAGGAATACTGGCAAATAGCACATCATGCAACAGTCATGTAACACTGACTCTATTGTATTAGGAAATGTAATGACCCCAGAACACAAAGTCACGAGACTGACAAAGACCCTTAAACCCTCTTAAGCTCTATATGCTTCTCGACCGCTGACAATAAGCCTCTGTTTCCAGTATGGGACAGCTACTTTGGACTGATGCTGTACATGTGTATGGCCTCTGGAGGGCACTACTGTCCCAGTAATGGACAATGAGTTACATAGGCTCATGCTGCTGCTGACCGACGAAAATGTCATGTCTCTTCTTTTCAGGAATTAAGAAACACTGGATTTCCAGCAAAGGCCGTGCATTTGTTAAACCATACAATGTGTTTTGATTAGGTTTTATTGGTTCTGGGTTAATGAAAGCTGCTCTGAACGTAAAGGGGCACTTCGACTTTCGGGTTGATTAACAAGAATGGAAGACAGCTAAATCAGAGTCACTACGTTTTCATCAAACAGCAGTAATATATTCCTAGTAGTTAGGGTGTTTTGAATGGTCTGAACCTACATTACGAGCTCGGATGGGGACTCTCTTGCTGTCCTCATCCATCCCAGGAATAACAACAGTCATCCTCCGAGGGCCTTTCAATCCAAGAACATTTGTCTCCTGTAAAACATTTAGACATTTAGATTTCATTGATTAGTGCTGACAGAAATAACTTTTTCCTGACACATGCAAGAATAAATAAAAATAAAAATCACCGAACAACATCGAACCAATCAAGATGAGACTCGTACACATGTTGATTATTGACTCACATATATGACAGCAGCCAGCTCCTGTCTGGCATTGGACAAGTCTCTGAGGGCTCTGTCTGGGTTCAGACCGCTGTCAAATACTGTGAACTTGGTGCCCAACAGGTTAGACCTGAAAAACACACACAAATACACACACACACACACGCACGCACGCACGTACACAGACACGCACACATGCATATAAACACACACATGCAAACAACACAGATTACGTAAGACATCAGTGTGATTTCCCTTGTTGTTTTTTGACAGTCGGCTGAGTCTGGAAAACGAGTGCGAACATGTCTCTCTGTACCTCAGCTTGCCTACGAAGTGCTCCCCTCCTCTGCTGAGGTCTGTGGCGTCGATGGAGATCAGGTAGTTAGAGGTGGTGCTCTTTTTTCTTTTCCTCCCAGCTAGCAGAAACACCTGAGAGAAGAGATAGGATTGCTTTCATTTTGCTTAGATAGGAGTTTAGCAGTCATAACGAATGGCGACATCTTTACACATCACTGTTATAACTTATTGGAGAATGTTGAAGAGGTCCTCTCCCCTCGCCTTTTTCTCATTGTCCAAGTGTAGGAAGTACATAGGGAAGAAGCCTCGGTCCACCCCTCTTTTATCCCTCGTTACTTTACACCTCACTGTCACTCCCTCAGGGGCCGGCTGGAGGACAAACTCTTCAAGATTGTTAATTTCAATCTCTGGTGAGGTAGGCCTCTCTTCATCCTGCAAAAAGAACAAGAAACGGAAATGTCATTCTTCTGCTCCCTGTCACCACAATAGTGCAGTAATATAGATCATATACTCAACCTTTTTGCCCTTCTTTCCTTTTCTTTTCTTTTTCTTTTTCACTGTGCTGTCTGCATCGCTTTCCTCTGACTTGGCTGAGTATGAAGCAGAGAGATAGAAATGGAGAGTTGGAGGAGAGGGATCAGGGAAGAAGGATGCAGAAGAGGATACATAGGTAATTGGAAAGGGACTTGACACTTAAATCATTTGATAATGTTGATATCATACCATGGAACAGTTTCACAATCATGTACACAGAAGATGACAAGCAACTCTATATCTATATCAGAAGGATTTGATGTCTTTCTAAAATGCTGCAAAGACAAAACTTACCTTTCTTACTCTCTCTCTTGTCCTTGTTCTTGAAAGCTTTGCTCTCGTCCTTCCCATCAGTCTGGAAGAGGGAAGCAGGGATGGAAGTGCGGCTGGACTTCTTGCTCTTACTGGGTTTGTTGTCAGACTCACTCTCACGGTCACTTTCACACTTTGCTGCTGAAAAAGGAGAAACAACAACATACCACAATAGTGACTGATTTTATGTCATGATATTATATGATTTTATCATATCATATTAAAATATAGCTTACAAAATCCATCAGATATGGTGGCATGTTTTGAGGGATTATATGGAATAGGACAGAGTTTGACAGCTTTGTCACCTTTAGTGATAAAGTTTAAGGTTTATGGCCATTGATGTGGAACATAGAGGCTTCTTTTTAAACCGATCAGCTTTGCTGTTATTTTTATTTTCTGAAAGTAAATATTTACTTTCAGAAAATAAAGTAGAGCAATAGATTGCAATATACATGTGATACTAGGTCTGTTTTCCAAGCACCTGGATTACTAGGTCAGCTTGTGAAGTAATAAGCTTAGCTTCAACAATGGATTGTGATTGTGTAAGTACACAGGAGAAGTAGGATTGCTTATATTCTTAGTTTGCTCTGTGGGCCATGCTAAAAGTCAAAGGACAAGACACATGACACTTACACTATTTACACATTTAAACCTGTTTCATCAAGATATAACTACCTAAAGCATAGACATTTTGACTTTAAGTGAGAACTGAGTTCATGTAAAATGTAAAATATGATAATAATTTACGCCTCAGTATGTCTTGAATTTAGAAAGTTTTGAATTGTCATGTTCTATTCATGTTTTTAAAAATGTGTAAGTATTGACGTATACAGAATTGTCAGCATGAAGTAATCATATATCATCAGTGCAGCATGATTGTTTGTTGCATCAGCTATTATTTAATTTCCTGCTTCCATTAATGGTCCAGAAGGACTCTCTGGCTAGGAAGTAATCATTAGAGCTGCTTACTAACCTTTGGCTTTGGCCTTCTTCTCTTTGGCAACATTACTCTCGTTTGAGGATTTTGTCTTTGTCTTCTTCAAAAGTGTGTCATCTTCATCATCATTATCATCTTCACCACCCGAAACAGACAATAAGAAATGACACATAACAAACACGTGAACTTTCTCTCTGGTTGTCAGATTCAAATAAGAGACAGTCTTACCTTTCTTTTCCTTTTGTGTACTTTTTGTTTTCTTCTTCACTCCCTTCTCTGAGGTCTCCAGTTTATTCTTCTCTTTTTTAGTTTTCTTTTTCTTTACTGTTTTTCCAGCTAATGCAATGTAAAAAGATAAGATGGAAAACTGCACTGCTTTATGCGGTTCGGTAATCATGTTAAACAGTCATGTTGACTGTATTCAACTCAATGTCTTATGATTATGATATATTGATACAGTATATTGTATATGGTTTTAGAGGAAGGAGGCTGACCTTTTGATGGAGTGCTGTCCTCTTTTCTTGAGGCCTGCTCACTTTTTTTGGTGGTGTTTTTATGGGGCTTGTTCTCAGCTCCATTGATCTGTGCAGAGCCATCTTCAGGCTTCTTTTGCTTTGTTTTCTATAGGGCACAGAATGAGTGTAACTCATAAGCACGAGAGAGAGAGAGAGAGAGAGAGAGAGAGAGAGAGAGAGAGAGAGAGAGACTTTGACTTTTGGTGTTCTTTAATAAAACATCTCACTTAAAAAAACACCTGAAAACCAGCCACAGTATCCTAAAACCCTGCGCACTCAACCAAAGAGAGAGAGAGAGAGAGAGAATAGAGAAACAGAGAAACAGGCATTAGGTCTGCCATTTTTGTCAGATAATAATAGGTACACAGGATCATGTCTCATGAAATTAATCTCTCACTCAGTCTACAAGAAAGTGGAAAATAAAGAGATACAGAGAAAGGCAGGATTAATGTGACATCAACAGGATTCACATAAACTCAAATTAACTAAGAAGTAGTTTCACTAATTAGGAATTAGGAACTACCCACTGCTGACAATGCATCCATCTAATGATGCAAAACTGTCTCTCATCAGAAGAGAAGAAGTGTCTCTTTATACACTGTCATCAGAAAGGTGGAGCGAGGAGTATTTCAATATCACTGGCTTTAGAATATCTTTCTCAATCACACCTTTAGATTACAGTCTAGGGTTGCAATTTGTGTCTGTATTTAGGGAACTAGAAAAACAAACATAGAGTGATAACTTCAAGTTTATGATTCCTGGGTATATCATAATATCACATCACATATGACATGACACATAATATTTTACATGTTTGCTAGGTAATGCAGTAATCATGATACTTGCAATAATAAAACAAGCATCAACTCAACCAATATGGGATTTTATAGTCCACTCCTTTATGAGGCTAATCTTTTCTAAACTTAAACTTTTCTAAAGCAATCTTACATCAAATGCATTTGAGTGGACAAAACTTCACTCTACTGCAGACAGAACTCGGTTTTCCTGTACACTCTCTATATCTCTTCTCTACAGGTCTTTTACAGTTATGTGGGCGTCACAAATACCGTTCTGCACTCCAAGTTCCCATCCGATCTGCCAACCTTGGTCCTACAATAAACCTCACTAACAATACCTTCACTGCAGGCATAGCTGGCAGCCACAGATATTCACGCTGTAGGAAGGAGCCAAACACAGAATCACAGCCGAGTCGAATGTGTACTGGAGTCTCCGGGAGGAAGACAGGATCTCAGATGTTTGCTGTGTCCACCCCGGGGCCATGACATTCCCCATGCAGAGAGGAGACTAATAGGATTCTTGGCAAAGCCATCTGCCTCGGAGTGAACTAGTAGTAAACACATATAAGCACACGGATGCTACACACGCACGGACTAAGATGGATGGATCGTGCTTACACAATCATACACACTCAAACACCGACCTGAACTCGGCCTCAAAAGTGAGGCAATCAGTTTGGAAACAAATAAAAGTAGTGATGAGACGTTAGTGTGCATAAAGGATTAAACCATTTACACTACCTGTCAAATATTTGGACA
The DNA here is from genome assembly GCF_048128805.1 of Centroberyx gerrardi. NCBI lineage: Eukaryota > Metazoa > Chordata > Actinopteri > Beryciformes > Berycidae > Centroberyx > Centroberyx gerrardi. The sequence continues at coordinate 12,734,563 of NC_136010.1, forward strand.
CACCTGATTGAATGTATTGTGTTTCATTATCTTAAAGCCATTTTGACCTAAAGGCTTATGCTTAAATGCTTGAAATTTGTTTTTTAGACAAATATAAATAGTGAAGTTGATGCCTATGTATGAATTTCTTTCCAAAGCCTTTGCCTTTCCATCAAGGTAAAGGGCGGCTACTTTAAAGAATTTAAAATATAAGAGTTTTGATTTGTTTAACACTTTTTTGGTCACATGCATAATTCCATTTGTGTAATTTCATAGTTTTGATGTCTTGTGAAAAATAGTAAAAATATAGAAAAATGCGTGAGTCCAAACATTTGACTGGTAGTGTATACAATAGAGTAAAGATGCCGTTAAATGATCAAATCAGATCTGTCAAATGAAAATATTGAAGGAAACACACTTGGAGGATGTCTTTCTGGAGAGGCATGGAGAGGAGTTAACCACGGTTCACATCACCATCACACCAAATCTGGTTTTACCACTGTTACCCTACAGCCAATCCTTCACAGATCCGGCTCTACTTAGCCCCGTCTTTCTCTGCAGAGACACTGCTGAGAGGAAATCACTAACAATCCCTCTCAAATCAGCCCCAGACTATTGCTGTCAACTCAGCCTGTCACTTTCTACTCCTTTGAGTTACTAAACTGCACCATGAGCTGCCACTCTGCTGTCATGATTTCCACTATGAATATTGTTTTTTTTATTATTTTCATCAGAAGGGAAGTTCTGGTAAGTTCTACCACAGTTTCAGCTCAGGGGGTTTTAAGCCTGTAGTTTTAAGGCTCATAATGCCGACTTGCTTTGCTCTTTCTTGCACATCTAAAACTCCTCATACATCACCCAGAATCCCTCTCTGTCCAATGGAGCCATAATAGGATTAGGATGAGAGACATTTCTAACCCATGCCCTAACCCCAGTCACAGACAAGATTAAGGTTCAATCTGCAACCACACCTGTAGACCAAGCAAAGCCCATGGAAAAGTCAATGCCATGCATTAGATCATGTAAATACATGTACAGATGCACAAATGCACAGATACGCATGCAAATATGCACACAGACATGGCTACGGTTATGCACGGACACACGCACATATGCATAAACATTTGCACAAACAATCCACCCACACACATGTATGCACACACACACACACACGCACACACATGCACACACACACACACACACACACACACGTCTCCATTGCCTTATCTTCCTTGATACACCGCTCAGCTGGGCAGTAGGGTATCGGACGTACATCCCCCAATTCTGAATTCTTTATTAACCCTTAAATGGTTGCTGTTTGGCTTCACCATGTTGGGTCACACGGGAGTAGGATTAGGCTTAGTGTTTCCTTCAGTGGGATGGTGGAGGTTACATTTAGGTGGATGAGAGGACTTACAGATAAGTAGATGCAGGAGATGAAGAAAACCAAAGCAACCTGTTTGGATGAGTGGTGCAGAGTTCATCTCAGTGGAAAATGTCTTAATGTGATTATTGTGTGATGAACATTTGCCAAGAAGCTGCACTATATATGCACACATATATAGTGTGTATGTACATTACAATAATAATACAATACAATAATCCCATGTTTAAGGAAGGCTTCCTTAGGTAACCTCTAATCTCCCTGTTCTCTCGACAAACTGCATTAACACAATGTTCCCACCAGATGGCGAGCCTCATCTTTCTATAGAGGGAAAACTGCAGTAATAAAGTTTACCCAAAATGAACAGACTGGAGAAACAGTGATAGAAGCATGGAGCATGTGTATCATGAGGTTTTTGTGTTTATGTGCACAAGTTCAGTTACGTTATCAAACACATTTCTAGGTATGTTTGAAAGGGAAATTAAAAAATATATGACATTTAATGACCTCTACTGACGAACAAGGAATTGCAGTTTTTGTTCTAAAATAGAGCACGAGCCAGAAAGTGAATTTTGAAAGCCAAAACTCTCAGCACCTGGCAAAGTAATCACTGAGTCATCGGCAGGGTCGGAGATTAGGCCTCCACCTGCCAAGAGCCAAATACTGGTAAGATTTGTTTTTGGCGGGTAAGCTTCACCCGCCACACTGCTTGGTAATATTTGAACTCCTCGGATTTATACAGGTTTCGGTTTTTGCCTGTTCTCAATCTTTGCCACTGTACACGCTCTCTGACCATGAGCCAATCAAATCAAAGCAAAACAATGTCTCTGTGTCAAACAGGCTGCTGATTGGCTGCCTGTTATGCTGACTCTACACAAAGTGGTAGTGTCTAAACTTCTGCAAACTTTCCCTCCTAATGTCAGTTGAAATTTGAAGTGATAATCCAAAAGATTGTTGTTTTTTCTTCTTCTTTTGCCGATACCGTTAGTCATTGCTTTGATGTTTCGTACTCAATGTAGGCATAATAAATAATACATAATAAAGACACTCAATGTAGACCTCAGCTCATAAACAATAGTGAAACCTAGTCCAAAAGAGATAGAGGAAAATCTGCATCCTCATCGCCCCGTCTCATTTTGGACTACTTTTCCCCTTTGGAAGGCTAATGCTGATGTTCACTCTACTTTTGGCTCAGAGACAGTCGCTTTACTTTTTAGCACGATTACCTTCCTCTGAGCGATCAATCTATTTCTTTTTCCTTTCTGTTGATGAAGCTTGAGTTTCTCTTAGTACCTGTGTTTTTTGTCTATTCAGCCATAGTGGCTATCGCTGCTCATGCTAACTACCAAGTTCTTCTGCTGTTGATATCAAACAAAGTGCCTACCTGGTCCCGGGTGTTTAGAACAGCAAATGTAAAAGCTTTCATGAACTGACTATGGATTGTATACAATTATGTTTGTATGGTATCGATATAGAGTAGCGAAACAGACATTTATTTCTATGAAAAAGTTGTGGATTATTACTTTAAAGGGGCCCTATTATAGGAATTCAAATTTTCCTCTATTTATATGCATATATTATCAAAGGTGTTTAATGTAGATATTGTTAAAATTTGGTTAAATTTAAAGTTATTGCATTTTCAAAAATCCATCCTTTTTTCCCAGGTAGTTTGGGACTAACTCCAGTCAACGCATCACAGCTGGACTCGGTCCTGATTGGCTCCCCTCACTAAACATTTGCTTCCAAATAGGCAGAATTGGAAAACCTCCACTCAGCAACTTTATATCATTTGAATTAGAGGAACTGGTGTTGCCAGCCAGTATTGTGACTGTTTTGCCTGTGAGGAATTAGCCTTTAAATTCATTCAATAAATAACCTTTTAGCTAAACTCCATTTATTTGCAAATCATCATGAAGAACATTTATTCTTATCCTGAGCCATAGTATATCTGAACACAAAACATGAAAACTGATAATAATATAATAATATGGGAGCTTTAACATTATTCCCATGTGGAAAGTCACTTCATGATCAATTACAAACTTGATCCATTGTACAAGTAAATGAGCAAGTTTTAAATTAAAAATTAGCACTTGTTTCACACATTACCTGATTCTATACACAACATGCCATTGGAAACACGTAGGGTGACATATTTCTGTGAAAAATGTATATAATTATTTTGTCCAGTAAAAATGATTCTTGGCAGGTAAAATCGTACCCAGAGTCACTTTGTCAGGTCTTAGCAGGTGAGCCAAAAAGTTCATTTCGGACACTGGTCTTTGTTTGAACAACAACTCTATCAAACCCTTGCAGATATATGGTCATTTTGTGCTATGTGACAGTGAAATGGTACTTATTCCACCTTTGAATATGATCCATCCTGGGACACACACACACACACACACACACACAAACGCTTGCATTGACTATGCAGAGGCACAGATGTGCAGAGACTGAGACAGAAGTGTGTGTCCTGTTATGACCGCTGTGCACCCAGGGTGTGGTCAGGGTAAATCAGTAACAAAGTGTGTGTGTGTGTGTGTCTGTGTGATGTGTGCACTGGAACAGAAGGCTTATTCGGTAGACACTTAAAATGTTTTAAAATGTTGTAAATATTAAGTCGTTTAAAAGTGTGTGCGCTAGTACTTATAATGTTTGTACATACAAGCAACTGAACTTCCCATGTCGTCAACAAAGTGAGCGTGTCCTTGTGTGACCTGGGTGTGAGCCGTGAAAAACACTCTTATCAGATTCAGCTCTCACACCCAGATAAAGCATCGCAGCTCTATCACACTGCCTTGTACAAGCTTCAGAAACTCTCTGCAATGGCCGTGGGTCACACTTACATGATTAGCTTCTATTTCACAACACCACCCGGACCCACTGCATGATGCATTGCTCGTTAGGCGTCAACACTGAAGTCATTCCCTATATCTGCTGTCTTTCTGCAGGGGTTAGTTAGTAAAAATGGCCCTTGTGTATTTGGAATACATCTGTCTCTACTACAGCTGTACAGTTCAGTACAGTCTAGCTGTGACTATATTAGTCCTCCCCTCCTTCTCTCTCTGGCGAGGGGAGAGGAGAGTCAAGAGTTGGACGGCTGCCAAAAGAGGCCGGCCCGCCGTGCAGCTGAAACTTTTACAAGCCAAGCAGGAAGAGACACAGGGAGCGATCGAAGAAGAAAAAGAAGAAAAGAAAAAGGGAGAGAGACATCTCAGCCTTCAACTTTGCAGCCCCCCCACCCCCCCCCCACCCCACCCCCAACCCCACCACCCCCCTCCTCCCCACCCTCTCTCTCTCTCTCTCTCTCTCTCTCTCTCTTTCTTTTCTCATTCCTTGTTAAAGCCATACTGTATTTGCCCGCCTTCGTTGGCAGGGGGTAAGCGTAGGGCTGGAGGACAGGACGGGAGGGGAGGAGAGGGGGACGCTGGGTTCAGAGAGTTCAGCTGAGGAGAGAAATAAATTCATAAACAACAAAGGAGACGTGACGTCAGGTTGAGGGGCTGTCCAACTCGTTGGCTGAATCTGAGCCGCCATGGAAGAACCGGATTGTTCACACCACTTTATGTATGTGTGTGCTTGTGTGTACAGTATGAGAATGTGTGTGTGTGTGTGTGTGTACAGTATGAATATGTGTGTGTGTGTATGTATGTGTGTGTGTGTGTCCGTTGTCCCCTCTTCAAGAAAAGAATCATGTGGAGTTTTGGCAGAGAAGCCGGACAATTGTGGTCTGTTTTGTCTCCGGTGAGTGTTTGAGTACTGGGAGAACCCTCCAAAAATGTGTGTGTGTGTGTGTGTGTGTGTTTGTGTCCATTTGGAGACTCGACCGACTCAGGTATTACCGTGGCTGCAACAAGGAATTAACTGTTTCACGTGCCAAAGACAATACATGCTTCGTTCTTTTTCCTCAATAGGTCTGCGTGCATTTTCAAAGGAAGGAGGAAAAAGTGTTTGTTTGCACTTTATTAGGAACAAATATTGCCGCTTTGTTTCGAGGGAGAATTACGCCTTGCGTTTTGAAGTTGAGGACGTTTGAAATGCGAACTCTGATTGGTCAGCGTGGCTCGGGATACCTGCCAAACCCGCTGTGATTGGTCAGAGCTCGGGCTGTGGAGGAGAGAAGCCAACGACGGACCAACGGATGGTTTTACGTTTTTCCCTCCTAATGATCGAGGTTATCTAGGGAGGATTGCTCGCTGATCCAAGATCTGCATCGGTGTTCAGCTCTCCTCCTGGCGTGAGCGAAGCGCAGGGAGACCTGGGAAAGATGCCAATGGCTGAAAAAAACATTTGTGACATTCTCTGAAATACCCCCCCCCCCCCACACACACACACTCTCTCTCTCCCCACTCATTGATTCATTTAGCTGAACTCCCCCAAGCCCCTCCCACCGAGGAGGGCTGATATTATCCCTGATGGAGGGAGAGGACGAACTGAGGGAAGGATGGAGGGGAAGACGGAGAAAAGCAGGCGGAATAAAGATGTCGAAACTGTGCGAGGACAGTAAGTCTCCGGGGACTCCTCTGTCAGACGAGAACTTGACAACAACATGGCGTCTGTTTAGAGTTCAAATCTCAAGCCAGTTTGGGCTTTTTTTTTCCCCCCTCTCTATTGATTGTCATGTAAAATGTGGCGAGATGGAACAATATGGCAGAAATGTCGGGATCTGCTTCTCTCTCTCTCTCTCTGGCCATCTGTGTGTTTGCGCGGTACAGTAGAAGTACAGTACGGGGGGGGGGGGTGGGGGGGGTGGGGTGGGGGGGGTAGTGTGTTTTGGATGTTAGATGATTAACATACAAACTCTGTGAGTGCTCCCAGCTGCTGTCCCACTGTTTATCACTGGTCTCTGTCTCTCTGTCGGTCTGCTCACACCAGTTTATTTGTGCGTCCTCCCTCCTCTCTCTCCCTCTCTCTCTCTCTCTCTCTCTTTCTTTCTCTCTGTCTTTTTTCTTTCTTTCTCTCTCTCACTCTCTTTCTTAACTCCTTTTCTCTGACTCCTCCTCTTTCTGCCCCCCCCCCCCCCCCTCTCGCTACACCATGTCCCTCCCTTCCTCTTTCTGTGTCTCTATAACCCCCCCCCCCCCCCCCCCCCCCCTCCTTCTCTCTTTCTCTCCTTCCCTCTTGGCAGCGATGCCAAAGTGGGCAGGCGGAGTGAAGCAAACAGAGAGCAGGGCAGAGCAGAGGGCGATCCAAAGGCTGGCAAATTGATTATATGTATGTTTGTGTTTTGTCGTGTTCTGTGTGTGTGTGTGTTTGTGTGTGTCTGCGTTTTGATCGTACGCAACTGCAAGCAATGTGAGTCTATTTTGGAGCTTTTGTGGGTGTGTGTGTCTGATACTGTGACTCGTGTGCGTCTCTCTGTGTGTGTGTGTGTGTGTGTTTTAGAGCTGTGTGTGAGCAAACGTCCCTCTGTCACCCTGTGTACGGACAGACGCAGTCACGCCAGTAGGAGGGGATTGTGGGAAGGGGGCGTAGCTCTCAGAGGGTGTGCTCCCCTCCTCTCTTTTCCCTTCTTCCCGCCATCACGGCCCTCTTCTCCTCCAGTCCTCCGGCCCAGCCCGCCGCTCACACTACAGGCTCCAGGTATTTCTCTTTTTTATCCTGCGACACCTCTCCCCTTCTCTTTCACTGCCCTGTAATCCTTCTGCTCACGCTCCTTCCTCCCTCTCCTCTGTCCTTCATCACGGTCTTCCTCCTGTAAAACGTGCCTGCCGTCGTCGGCTGCCACGCCGCACTCCGCTCGCCGCCATTTTGGCTCGACGGAAGACAACAGGAGAAACTTTTTGTGGAGCTCAGAGGGGACTCCTCGACTCCCCGCCGGCCGTCTCCCCTCTGTCTCTTTCTCTGTCCCTCTCTTCCCCTCCCTCCCTGCTCTAGGACAGGAGGCTGTGACAGAGTGGTAAACAGTCGTTCTGTGGTGTGTTGTACTGAACAGGTGTCTCTGTAGACCGGCGGAAGGACAGGACAGGCCTTCTCGATTACTTTTAGACCTCAGAGGGTCAACTGATTGTTGTCTTCGGGTCAACTCTGGGGTGGAGGTTTAGCTGCTAACCAGTGTGAGAGGCTACACCCACAGGACCACTGAGGCGCTGGCAGGGCTCTTATCATCCACAGCCGTTATGATAGTTGATATGAGGGCAATATTTACTCTGTTTCTCGCTCCCTGCACACACTGTTTGCACTTTCTGCCCCTATCAAAACTCAGTTGTGCGGCAGTTCTTTCACAGGAATACGTGTGTGTTTGTGTGTGTGTGTGTGTGCGGTATCTTTCTGCATTCTAGAGGTGTGACAGTGGTTTTAAAGGTGCCAACTGCACTGTTTGTCTTGAGGCGTTGTGTTTAGCGCACTACTGTATCTGATACTTTGCACTCGACAGGAAACTCGAGCAGAAATGAAACCGAGGCAGGTCAAACTACCAGACGGCACTGTAAAAATAGTCTCTCAGAACAGGACTGAATGCACAGCAGCTTTTTTGAGAATTGCAGTTTAACCTGACTGCATGTGTTTAATTGTTCTTGGTCATAAATTTGTCGATAAGTCATTACAAGGTTGTCTCGTCCAAAAACAATAGCATCTATCTGATAGTTGAGTGACTTCCTTAACTGTAAGATAACAAGCTTACTACGCCTATTGCACTAGGTTTAAACGTCTCTTGTCAGAAGCCAGAATGCCATGTGACTAAAAGCAAGATATGAATGTTGCACTCCGTGATAGACAAAACAGGATATGTAAATAAAACAAACGCTGATTGGATCGCTTAACATAGTTTTGGAGGGGGAAATTCAATGCTGATTGAATTATCTGAAGTATCTGCGTATCGTATGTACGATTAGAAATCCTATAACTGGATTGCCTATCTTTAATAGCTTGAACTAAAAAGGGTTTGGTGTTAAGATGGCGCCTTCGTGCCACGTGTGTAAGAAACAGTGAATAAGGGCAGACCCTTTCAACATGCCCTTGACAATTCATAGACATACTACTCACAATTCCTCTGAATCTATTGTTGCCATTTTGAATTGTTCAGCTCTGGCACCGAGTGGCAAATGAATTTATGAAAAAGACGAAGGAGAGAACGTTTCGGATAAAACCTCTTTTATGTGTATCGACATGCGACATTATTGAGAAGAAAATGTTAAAGGAGAAGGAGCTGGAGAGAGAGAGAGAGAGAGAGAGAGAGAGAGAGAGAGAGAACGAGAGATATACAGAGAAAAACAGAGAGGTAGGAGTGGAAGAGCTCTTTCTCCGCCCCTCTCTTATCCTCAGATGAACTTATCATGTTGCCTCATAATGTTTCTGTGTTTTTCTCCTGGAGGCAGTCAGGCTAACTTCCTGCATTCAGCCTCAACTTAGCTGATTGGTTGATATCTTGGCTGTCCGGCCGCGGCTGCAGCAAGGCAACAGGAAGTGTCTCTGCTCTTGCAGGAAGCAGCAGCTGTTCCATCCTAACATATACAAGCTTGCACGTATATATACATGCACACACACATGCACACACACACACACACACACACACACACAGAACTATTGTAAATGAGAGGCATCATACTTTTCCCCAAGAACAGACAGAAATGTGGCTGTCTCAATGTGTGCTAGTATGTTTCTGTGCAAGTGTGTGCATACGTGTGTTGTGTGTGTGTGTGTGTGTGTGTGTGTGTGTGTATGGCCTGCTCTGTGTGGCATCAGTGAATGCTACGACATGTGGGCGTGCAGCAACATGCCCAGAGACTGGGCTAGGCATCGGAGCTATCAGAAACATTTGAAACCATGGCAACCACACATCTCATCAGCAGATTAGCAAAAGCATAGACAAGTGTTGGGTAAGTGGGTAGAAGGAGTGGGGACGGAGAGAGGAAAGGAAGAGGAGAAAAAAAAAAGATTTGATGCGTATTTTCTTCAGTTTGAGTCATCAATCTGAGCTGTAGGAACACATGGCCCGTGGGCTACCTGGGTACTTTGAGGGTATATTAACCAACGATTCTACTACAGTCCTTTTTTCTTTTCTTTTTTTTTGATAACATTAATTCTCACTGTTTAAAAGTCATCGATTCTCACTATTTTACAGTCTGTTGTAGTGAAGACAGCCATGCTTTTAAAGGCATGGGTAATGTCATGTCAAACTAACAAAAAGATAAAAGAGATGCTTAAATGTCACTCTAAAAATAGATGGGGATTTACAAGCGTGGAATGAGTGTGTGCCCTGCCTGCCAGCATGTTTTTTCCACTTAGCTCCACCTCTATGTGTGTATCTGTGGTTGAAATGATTGTTAGACACTCAATACAATGGGCCCCTTATAGCGACTCCTTATCTGGATCACATTATCTTTTCATCAAACACGGAGCCCAACATATTTACCTAGCTCTTATGCTCGTGTATGCATTTGTGTGCACTCCTTGTTCTCCATCTTGCAACACAACGGTGAAGTTGATGGCAAACAAGTCATTCCTATAATTCACATTTGGAGAGTCAGGATCTAATATGACTTCGCCAGACCTGTGTGGCCATTAGCTGAGCTCCTTCCATGTGTACAGATCAAGCAATTGTGCTGTGTCTACGTGTGTGTGTGTTTGTTTGTGCGTGCATGCATCGTGCGTGGCAGTGTATTTCTGTATACATGCACCCACCATGTGTGCGTGCCCGTGTGTGTCTTGGTAATGAGGATATACAGAACATCAGAGCGGGCGCCATGCCAAGTGGGCACAGAACAGGCTCGGCTCCCCCTTCCTCCGTCCTTTAATGTAGAAATCAGGCGTTCCTTAGGGAATGGGCAGGATGAGAAAGCTGGTACACCAACATCGCCGTAGCGCTCTGTCGAAACGGCGAGCCTTCTCCCTTCGAATCTGCCAGACGCCCAGGCTCTGTCTTTCTCTTGTGAGTACGACTTGGGGAGACCGACATTTAAGAGCCATTGCATCAGTTTGCGTCTTTTTAACTGTGGGAATTCTTCCATTGTGCCATTCATTGTGTGGCATACTTCCTCTGCCAACTCTGCCTCCCCACCCCTCCCTCCCTTTGCCCACCATCACCACCTCCTTCCTCCCTCATTGAAATTCTGCCTGGCACACAGACACTGCCCATTCTTGGCACCAAGCTCAGAGAGAGAGAGAGAGAGAGAGAGGGAGAGAGAGAGAGGGAGAGAGACGAGAAACACACAAGAACCTGTACCAATCGTCTGGTGCCCCCACCGTTGTGTCTGTGCCAAGCATTCATCCTGTCTCGCGGACCAAGGGACCAGGCAATCCAATAGGTATTTCCCTGCCTCTGCTTCCTGCGAAAATCTGCTCCAATTCTGAGGAGTTTTGTTGGCAACTGAGTGTGCTGTGTGTGTTTGGGGATTTGCTAATTAATTTGTGTGTTTACGTCGTTTGAACTGGGTGAGGAGGAGTAAATCCGACGAATCCTGCACCCTTTCACTGTGGAGGAGAGGAAGCTAAGGCCTATTGTTTCAACGACATTTTTTTGTCTTCGTTTTAGTGCGGCTTTTGATTTGTGAAGAAAGGAACAATAGCGACAAATTTGTTTTGTGTGTGTGTTTTGATAGCACAGCAGACTTAGTTTGATGTTGGAAGTTTACAAAGCTTGCATAGTCACTGGTGATTCAGTGCGGCAGCCATTTTGATTCTGTACATTCAACTTAATCCAAGAAAGAGCAGATAGTTTGATCACAACAAATTGTCTTTGTTTTGCAGATACTGATTTTAGGTGATCAGAGGCGAGGTCATGCATTTCTCTACGTGTTACTGTTTATTTTATTATTTATTTACATTTTCTTGGTAAGTCTTTTAAAAATACTTCACATTTTTGTAGTAGTATTCTGAATAATGAATTTATTTTAAACAAAAATCGAACGCTGCATGTCTGTTACCTCGCAAAACTGTGCAAGAAGACACAATCGGGCGTCACAGATGCAGCAAGTGTACTGTAAATGATAAAAGAAACTGTTCAAAAGTAATTGAAAATTCCCAGTGCTACAACTGTGACAAGGGGCTTTGGAAACCCCAAATGAAACATGTCTAGCTGTCATCCCAAACTAGATTAGCATACTAAAGCAGGAAATCATCTCTAGAAAAAAACATATCTTGGTTGGTCACAGCAGAGAAGAGATATGAGAGGGCAAGAGAGGACAGGCTGCATGTTTCTTGGCTTGCACAGAATACTGCTAGTCTAACGTGAATTTACTGCTGACAATTTTGCCCTGACAGATGCACAGACAGACTGTCTGATAGGCAGATGAGATTAGATAGGCCACATTTCTTCCTCTTCTCTTTCCTTCAGGCTCATCTCAGCTGCCCTACTGGCTTATGCCACACTTATTCCGGAGCTGTTGACAGAGAAACTGATTTGCCTCAATAGAGCCCTGTGTGCCCCTTTTATGTGCCATAGACAAAGTCCACGACCAGAGACAATAGTGCCTAATAGGGCTCACATGACTGACCAAGTTTGGCCTTAATGTTTCCAAAACAGTCCGGAGTTGTGCAGGGAATTGGACTCCAGTGTTTGGAATTAACCCAGAAGCTCACAAGCACAAGATCAGTGGGAGAGTTATTGCGATAAGATCCTCTTTATTCCCCGCAAAGATTTAATATTTTTTCCCCATCCTTGCCATGTTCATGTGCCCTGTTAAATCTTCATTCAATTTGACCCAATTCCCCCTAAACACTGTGTCACATCACTGTTAGTTTTTCTTCTCCTCCACCAAATACAGCATGTGCTCCAATCAGGGGATATTTCTTGGCAACCAGGCGGAGTGTGTAGATCTGTCACTGGCATGGTGGCAGAGTTGGGCGTCATGCCAACCTACCCCCACCCCTTCTGTCTGTCTGGTCTTCTGTAATCAGACTAGCGGGGTCTACTGCATGCTAACGAGGGGCTGGTCTGGACCAAGTCTCAGGGGTTGTGCCTGTATGCTAATTTATGCAAAGCAGTGTACCCCCTAACCTCTTCTCCGTCTACCCCCCCTGCCCAGGCCTGGCATTTAGTCTGGCACTCATTAACCCTTCAGTCACTGCCATGCCAAGGGATCAGTCTCTTGGCTATCCCGCTACCCTTCCTCCCGTAATAGATTAGCAGTTTTCTTGCAGATTCACAATTCAAGATTCGAGATTAGCACGTAGGAAAGAATGTGTAAAAGTGTATTGGATCAAAGGGTACTATTTCATTTACTTGTTCAATGAGTGTGCCACTGTTATTGGTTACCATTTAGCCACATTGAGCACCATGAAGATTTGTTCATTTCTGATGGAACTAAAGCTGAGCTGTTAACAGTGCCAGTAAAAACGGGGATATGTATTATCTAATTATGTATTTTCTTTGATAACAAAACTTCCCAGCTGTCTGATCAGTAACGTTACAGGGTTTCTCTCTCTCTCAGTACCGTGATAGAGTCTGTTGGCTCGGGTCTCGGTTACGTCTCGGTGCTCGCCACAAGATTGATTCTCCATCAAATCTCGAGAAAACAGTCTCTGCTTCTTCGTCGGACGTCTGTTTAGAAAAGACAGCAGGCTCGGGAAAACCGAAAGGTAGATCTTACAATGTTTTAAAGCAGACCTAAAATGGCCGACACGTGAGACGCCATTTTGTGTTTCCTTGTTTTGTTTTGGGGGCAGAATCCCAGCTTTGTATTCAATCAGAGGCAGCTGGTGGCAGCCATATTTGCAGGCATCTGTGTGTGTACCTCCGTCTGAGAAGCAGCAGCCAGCCTACACAGGGATAGCCCGCTGGAATGAGCTCAGTTTTTGGCAAAAACGGAAACAAATTCCTGGCACAGAGTCGAGCGGCTTTTTTTTCTCTTTCGATCACATGCCAGAGTCTCAGGAAGCCAGTGAGTTATTTTTTGGGCTTTCACACATTAGTGCTCTCACTTTCCGTTGTCTGCTTACCGTTAAATTATTCTTAAATTACTCGTAATTATTTTTGTGGGCTGGGCTTTTTTTTTAAAGATGTTCAGTTCCACAATAAAATGCTTCGGCTTTGCCCAGATTGGTGAGGATGAGCCAATATGCGCAAGTCTCTCAGGGTCTTCTCTCGTAAAGAAGTGCTAAACGTTTCTCAAAATCTTGGCAGTCGAAGACTTGTTGTCATTAAGCACAAACAGCTTTCCTCCTTAAGTCCTGATTTTGAACCATTTCCAGAAGACGATTCAAAGAAATACAAAGAGGGAGACAAAGAGATGAACCCAAAATACCTTACACTCATTTCCGTGACAGAGCGTTTGAATTTGGACACAATATCACCCGGCAAATATGCTAAAAAATTTCAGATTGGACAACAGAAACCCTAGACCTTACCCCGGTTTGTCTTGCATGTGTTTTACAGAGAAAACAATTTGATTGAGATAACCCTCTCTGTCTCTTTTTCTTTGTATCATTGCAGGAGTGTTACCTGTGAGGATCTTTGATGCTGAAGCAATGTGGATGCTGTCCTTGGGGCTGAGGTAGTAGATTGAATAGTTGTGGGGTTGTGTGACCTCTTTTTGAGATAACTATACAATCTACTGTCTTTCCTAAGGAGACAGCCGAGTCAGCCAATCAGCGACTGCCATCTCCAGATGGGCAACCAAGTTGTCCAATCAAAACTTACACTTGCAGAATTCGATGTAATGCACTGTACTGTCTTTGCTAGAACTCCTGTATGTATAGCACACAGATATCTGACTGATTCCACCAGACGCTCTCAGGTAAATTAAGTTTTAAGTTCCTGAACAGGTGAATCTGTGGTGTGTTTGATTTGTGTTCTGTCAGGGTGAGGTAGTAGGTTGTATAGTTTGGTGGGTGGGATCGCACCCTGCTCAGGTGATAACTATACAGTCTATTGCCTTCCCTGAGGAGCTCACTGAACGCTTATGAATATTCAACACACTGTCAAGACTAAATATCACATTTATTCCCAGCCAGTTACATTTCATGCTGCAAAAAAAAGTTAGTGTTGAACTTTTATTGTTTTAAACGTGTTGTTTAAAAATATGTACATCTCAATAAAGTCATACTGAAATAAATGTTGCCTCAAATCAGTTGTCCAGAGATCAATGAATGGGATCATGAAACTGTTTGACTGCTCTCTTGGTTTGTGGATAAGAGGGCCTACTGAGTTTGTTAGCAGAGAGCACCCTCTAGTGGAGCCATGGGAGACGGCTTTGACTGGAAGACAGCATTACTGTAGACCAGGAGAGCTGAGAGTCTGCAGGTTTTCATTCCAACCAAACCCTCCACCAGGTGATTTCACGGGGCTTCAACCAGACAATTTTAATCCGTGAAATCACCTGCTGTAGCGTTTCGTTGTGATGAAAACCTGCACACTCTCGGTTCTACATGGTTGTCTATCCCTGCTGTGGACTTAAGTGTGCGTGAGCCGGGGCGAAACCCTCTGCCAAAGTACTCCTGAGCTCAAGTCTTAAGCATCGCCGGTCTCAAAAATGTCCCCAGTCGATCTTCCTCCTGCTGCGTTCAGGGTGTGGCCCTCCTTCCCGATCCACACGTCTCTGTTTGATTGGCTCTGCCGCCTGCTATTGATCGTTGAACTCGCTCATCCCCATGGCAACAGTCCAGCCCCGTCAGGAAGCGCCTCCATATTTGACTGTAGGCCTGCTGGATCTTTGGGATGCGGTAAGCGTAGACCACTGGGTTGACCGCTGAGTTGGCATGGGACAGAAGGATACCTGGAGAATAGACGCGTTACTGTCAGATTTGAATTTGCCTAATAGCTGGAGAGTAGGTACTGTGCTTTGTAAATACATGAAAAATGTCTCATTCAGATTCACCAGAACAACTATATGCAAACAAATCTCTCAGTATGAACATATAAATAGACTATAAGGACTATAAAAGCTACTGTCACCTGCCTGTATATAGGGCCCCCTGTGTGACGGATTGAGGACCGTGGAAGAGCAGCAGGCAGTTCATCAAGTGCAGGGGAATCCAGCAGCCGGCAAACAAAAAGAGCACCAGGGCCAGGGAGCGGGCCAGCCTCCTCTCCCGGAGCAGAGAGGCCCGGGCTTGAGGGCAGCTCTCCTGCAGACGCCCCTGCAGGCTCCAGAAGATCCGCGCGTAGAGGAGGGTCATGACCAGCAGGGGCGCCAGAACGCACCCCAGGAAGTTGAAGTAGACCATGAAAGGGAGGGAGATAACAGACAGGAAGGTGCAGGGCGGAGAGGTGGAGGAAGAGGAAGATTTATTGGTGGTACCAGAGGCCAGGGGGGAGTAGTTGTGCCAGCCGAACAGAGGGGTGAAGCCCAGCAGGCAGGAAAGCGCCCAGCACACAGACACGGCCAGCCACGTACGCCTCTGTGTGGCCAGGTCTTTGTATCTGAGGCAGAGGAGAGAGAGAGCATGAGAGTGAGAGAGGGGGAGAGAGAGGGAGAGAGCAGAGGTGGTAGAAGTTCACACATTCCTTACTCAAGTATAAGTGCAAATAGTCGTCTAAAAATACACTCTGGTAAAAGTCGAAGAACCATTTCAAATCCTTTACTCAAGTAACAGTATAAAAGTACATGGTCTTTAATTTACTTAAAGTATAAAAGTACAAAATAGGCGTTTCTAATGTACTCCTGAACGGCCTAAAATGACCCGGCGCAGAACTGTGACGGACGACCTTTCCAAGATGAATGTCTCTTGGGGCGAGGCACAACATGTTGCCAAGGACAGGAAACGGTGGAAGGAGCTCATTGTAGCCTCATGTCCCGTAGGGGATGAAGAGGATTAAGTAAGTAAGTAATGTACTAAACTGATGAGAAAAGAGTCTGCACCTCAAATTACTAACGTTAGTTCTAGCACAGCTGAATTCACTAACGTTAATTCTCTACTCTTGTTGCTTCTCTCTTCTTTGTGTTGCTTCTCTCTCTGTCCCTTTCCCTCCTTTTTGGTGTCGCTTTGCTGTACAAGCAGCCAATCACATTGGGCCCTTGATCAGCTGCTTCCGGGATGGAAGCTGTCTGATGCAGAAAATAAAAAAAATAGAAATCAGTTGATGATTTCGCGAGAGTAACGAGTCTGTTTTGAAAATGTAGGGAGTAGAAAGTATAGATTTTTCTTTTGAAATGTAGTGAGTAAAAGTAAAAGGTCTTAAGTGAAAGAAAAACTTGAGTAAAGTAGATACTTGAAAATCTTACATATGTACAGTAACAAAGTATTTTTCTTTGTTACTTCCCACCTCTGGAGAAGAGTTTGTCTCCAAAGCAACACATGAGAATGTTAATTCATTTTCTACATTGTAAACCATTTTCCGTACACTAACGTGTGTGTGCGTACCTCACCTGAGAGGCGTGTGCAGCCGCAGGTAGCGGTCCACGGCGATAGCCAGCAGTGACAGCACAGAGGCCTGCGTCAGCACGAGCACCACGCAGCTGAGAAGCAGGCACAGGTCAGGGGTCAGACTCGCCCAGCCGTCCAATAGCACGGCCAGGGGCACGGCGGCCACACCCACCAGGAAGTCAGCCACCGCCAGGGAAACCAGGAAGCAGAAGGTTGGCTCTCGAAGGGAGCCCCGGATCCCAATACACACCGCACACACCACCAACACATTGCCAAGGCAGCAGGCCGTTGCAATCAGCACTTCCAGCACCGTGTAAGCCACCCAACTCCATTCAGCCATCACTGAAGGATGGAGACCAGGGGAGATGAAGACACTATAAAGTTTGATAGAATAGGTTTTCCTCGATGAAGGCTGTGAAGAGATGTGGTAAATTCCACAGCGGAGGAAAGTCCAACATAATCCTGTATGCCTTGCTGAGATATTCCTGCTTTCAGTCGCCAGCTCCAAGCTGCCTTACACACAACCCGCCCAAATGACCAGAAAAATAATGAGCAGATGCTTTTTATACGCAAACATGCATGCGCTTATGTGTGTGCACACACAACAACAGATACGCACTCCATGGAGACACCATCTGTATTTCATCAGTGAGTGAAGATCCTACTCACTATGATTGAGTTCAAGTTCAAGTTCATTTTATTTATAAAGCACACTTAAAAACAACGATTGTTGACCAAGGTGCTGTACAAGTATATACAAAACACAAATAAAATAATAATAAAAATAATAATGATGAAAGTAAAGGTCATACAGAATCAAAAGCTACAGAATGAGGCTCAGTAAGTAGCATCATATTGTAGATGAAGACTTCTGGGTGAGCCGTTGACATATGTCACACATTTCACACAATGGCAGATTCGGGGCTGTTTAAAATTAGTCTTGTGTGTGTGTGTGTGTGTGTGTGTGTGTGTGTGTGCGTGTATGAAAGCACCACCCTCTCCATTAGTCCATTAGTACAACAATTTTAAAATCTGCATGATGTGTCCATCTATCCATATTTGGATATGATGTTAATTTGCACCTTTAGCAATTGCTTTTTGGCACGTATATATGACCCCTTCATTTGACTATGAAAAATAAATTGATTTACTTTGTTTAGGCTACCTCATAGAACCCTAGAATGTATTTCTCACCTGTGTGTGTGTGTGTGTGTGTGTGTGTGTGTGTGTGTACGCGCGCGTGTGTTCAGTTGCTCTGTGTGTTGAGGGGATTTTTTAGATGTTACTGATTAACAGGACTGTTTTAGTGACGGTTTTTCAATGCATGTTACTTTGCATACAACCTTGGCCTTGGGTGTGTGTGAGAGTGTGTGTGTGTGTGTGTTTTATTTGGTAAGCACATCTTTGTTAAGTACGCTTTTGCTCAGCTAATAGCTATCTTGATATTAATATACACACAGAAAAACATCACAGCCAGACAAATAAAAAGTTTTAGACAGAAACATTTCGGATATATTGAAAATAATTTCAGATTTATTAAATCTTAAAAAAATACATTTTGACACCAACAGATCATTTTTCCACAACTTGATTTTGTAAAAAAAATAAAAATAAAAGTAGAAATATCTGCAATACAGGAGCACAAAAACACAATGTTGTTTGTAGAAATCAGTATATTTCAAAGATGATTTAAATTCTACTTATGAAGTAGATTATGTGACAACCTCTTAGATTTACATAATAATGTTTAAAGCCAGTTGACTTTTCACACCTTTGCCTATTACCTATCCCTGTAAGATCGCAAATGTAAAAAAAAGAAAACAGCTCCTTGCATCAAAAACCCCTTAAGAGTTTACCTCTTCACATCAGTATCATTATTTCCAATGTGTCCCTCCTCTCAATCCCAATAGGGTCCTGTATTTAAGCTGCGACCTACAGTGATTTGTAGTGTCTCTACTGGCTTTTCAAATACTCAGTATTCATTTGTGTTTCAAGGTGCCGTAGAAGTAGAATCAGCAGAAGGGACATTAACAGGGAATCCGTGGAGATTTTCCCTGATTGGCTGAAGCTACAAGTAGCTCAGTCAGAGTATCCATTCTACTTATTCTAGTTCTATGCTTTACCTCCCACCCTGACATGTTTTCCAGTGGTGTGTCCCCCCCCCCTCCGCTTCCTACGCAGTGTGCGAGTCTCCCTGTAGGCCTCTCAGCGTCTTCTCATTGAACTGGTAGGTGAGCTTCCTCTTCACCTTGTAGATCTCCCCGGTGCGGGAGTAATTCCTCAGCGCCCGTGCCATCTTCTGGTAGGTCATGGTCTTGCGGTTGCCCTTGCGTCGGCCCCACAGCTGCGCCAGGCGCTCCTTGTTCTGGGAGGAGAACTGGAAGGTGCCAGAGGACGACTGGACCCACCAGATGCAGCTCCGCATGGACGGAGTCTGGAGCATCTCAAACAGGAACTGGAACAACCGCTCCTTCCTCTTTCCTGCCCAGGAGGAAGGGGACGGTAAATACAACGAGGAGGAGACAATGATTTATGTATGTGTGTGTGTGTGTGCATAAGTGTAGTGTGTATGTGTGTGTGTATGAACATGCTGTTCTGTTTTCCCCACAGCAAACATACAAGGCATTACACTAAATACGTAGAGGGTGGGTGTGTCTGGATGTGTAGGAGTTTTGGAATGTGGAGTGTTTTAGTGTTTGGCAGCACATGTAAAGGTGTGTGTGTGTGTGTGTGTGTGTGTGTGTGTGTGTGTGTGTCTGCGTGTGTGTGTGTGTGTGTGTGTGTGTGTGTGTGTACCTGAGAGGGGTGCAAGGGGCAGGGAGTCACTGTTCTTCCTGCCGCCCCTCTCAGAGGGCGGTGATGGAGGATAGGGGTATTCCTGGTACTGGGAGCTGCTGGACTGGGAGTCTGAGTCGCTGCATGCAGTCACCTTATAGGAATACACACTGTGGTCCTGAAACACACACACATACAAAAACACCTCAGAAATGTACAGGTGTAATCACTCTCAAAAATCTCGTGAAGTGACTCAGATTTGTTGTGTGAGACCAACAGACTCAATTCAGCTTCAAAATGCTGAAATGTGTTCTGCAAGAATACACATTTAGTGTGTTTGCAACCAAAAGTGGTATGTTTTCTAGTATTCAGTTATACAGGAGGTAATGCATTTGTAATAAACTCCATGGTTGAGGCCCGTGAACTCACCCATTGGTTGTCATGGGGACTAGGCCAGGCTGGAGGTGGGGCTTGCTCCTCATATTCCTCGCTTGGAGTGTGAGAGCCATAGTGCCATTCATATGCATGCTGACCTGACCAGCTATTCTCTATGGAGGAAAAAACATAAAACTTACAGTCTGTACAGTCAGAGGCACGCAAACAGACGCAGATTCAGACAGACAGACACACACTTACACACACACACACACACACCGCTACCTACATCACCAACATCATCATCATTATTATCATGATCACCATCCTCACTCTGACCTATGATCCTGGTGTCCTGGTGGGAGTGTGTGTGCGCGGGCTGCGCCATGCCGGTCGGCGGGGTGGCAGGCGTGTGCACAGGCTGGATCTCCAGCGAGTGCTCCTGCAGGTACTCCTCGATGACCTCCAGGTCCACCTCGGCGCAGGAGGCGCCGGCGGCGGTGGCCACTCCGCTCCAGGCCGCCCGCCCTCCGCTCAGCCCGATCTCTGGCACGTAGGCCATCTGACAGAGACAGGACAGGACAGGACAGGGGCTTACAGAAACAGCAAACACTCAGGTGTTTACATGAGTGTGTTGCGTGATACTGTCAGAGAGAAAACACTTTGCATGATGGGTGGCATTTATCTCATGTCAGTCTCAGCCTGGGGCGCTGTTATCATCAGACCTAACACCCGCTGTTTGTTGCGTGAGAACCTGCTGCTTGTGCATCCTGCATTGTACTGTGCTGTATTGTTTGGTCGAGCTGCACGCCAGCATTGTGGTACATTGTACAGCCAATCATCCTGTGATGTAAAGATTAGGGATGCACTCATTCATCAATTTTAAATGAGTTGTGAATCATCCATGGATCATCCCTTTTCTACAAAACATTAAACAGCAGATCCCATTTTTGTAATACAATGAATTTAACACTTTTCATCCTGATATCTTAACGTTCTCTTTCCATGTACTTCTGCTGAACTCAAGAACAACAAGCAGTAATCCCATTTACATTATACAGCAGTGAACCGCATACCATTTGACCTGATCCTGGGTGCCTCTTGTTTGGACTCTAGCCAGGCACCTACACTGTGACCATAGAGTGTGTATTTTACTTTGACTGGCAAATTTATGCAAGTGTTTGTCGCTCTCACCATCCAGGTAACAGTGCTGTATTGCTCGGCTGCTTCTTAAAACGTAAAACTTGTTGCCTTCACCCCCTGAACCCAGTTACAGTTAACATGGTGAGGCATGAGCATTTAACTGCAGTTGTATTTATAATTTGAATCAGTAATAGTGTAATCACACGAATACACACGCCTATAAACTTGAACTTTTCTTTGCCATTCATGGGCTGACTGGAAAAAACCAAACAAGCGAAGTAATAAAAACAAAATAACACACTCACCGTCTCCAATGCTGCCAACATGCTTAAAGTATCTGGAAATAGAAAACACCCTCATGAAACAACAGCAGCATAGCACGAAACACACAACGTGAACTAGAGAAGTGAAAGTAGGTCAGTTTTTCTGTCATAAGATCGCAATCATCATCACACACACATACTTCTCTAACTCGTGAAAGAGTGACAAAATGTCCTACGGCATCAAAAGACTGTAAATAAGAGAATTATGGTTGTCATACGTGAAGTGAGGCAGAGGGAGACAGCTGTACCTGTGCTGCTGTGTGTAGGCACAGTGAAGTAGTATCCTCAGGCGGTCGCTAGTATCCTTCACAGAGTTAAGGGTGGAGACATGAAAATGCGAGCGCTCACCTGTATGATGCTCCACCTAGATTTGTCACCCCTCTTATACTCTCTGTGCCGATGTTTTTACTGCCCCCCCCCCCCCCCCCCCCCCCTCTCTCTCTCTCTCTGGCCAAGCCCCTTATCAGTACATTTAATTTCTCACCATCAAACCAGGTGAGTGGTGTTAAAGTGGGTGTAGCTTATTGAACAAATGGGGAGGAGGGTGGATGGGGGGGGGGGGGGGGGGGGGGGGGGGGGGGCAATTCTGCTGCTCTATTGTTTGTTAATATCTTGTGGTCTATCATTTTTATGTATTAATTTTACATACATTATATTTTATAACGGAGAACTATGTAAACTCTGTTGCTTTATCTGTCTGTCTGTCTGTTTCTCTCTGTAAACACACACACACACACCTGTTTAATGACAGGCTCTGTTGCAAAAAGGGCGAGTCTCAGTGTACTTGTTCAAATCTGATTGATTATTTTCTTGGTAGATTCTTTGCCTCTTTCATTCAACAGTTGAAGGTTGAGTGGATGTTTTCAGCGTGTCAGGTTTCATTTTATGGTTTCAAAAGCTGCGGTGTATCTGTGGTTTCTTATCATTTACAGGAGCATCATAGAGGATAATAATGCGGCTTTACATTTTCCTAAGTGAATTCAGCTATCTCCGCCACATGCGCTGTGCACATGCACGCACATACTGTATTAATTTTACAGGTTTAGCAAGGCGGTGAGAGAAGCTAAACGACTGTACTCTCAGAAACTCCAACACCAGTTCTCAGCCAACGACTCTGCTTCTGTCTGGAAAGCGCTCAGACAGATCCCCAACTACAAACCTAGAGCCCCCCACTCTGCTAACGACTTGCGCCTGGCCAACAACTTGAATGAGTTTTACTGCCGCTTTGAAAGACAATGGGACAGTCCTGACACCTCTCCACAGCTGCCCACCTCAGTGCCCCCCTCCGCCCCTACCACAGTGACGACTGTGGCTGTATCAGGCTTGTCAAGAGACAGAACCCCCCGCAAAAAAACTGAGTTAGCAGTTTCACATCTCCTGTGATTCCCTGCCTCGGCTGCTTAGCTCATCACGCACGAAGCAGCACGAAAACCCTTCACCACACATGGGGAATGTCTGGAACAACGGCCAGCCGACACTTTTTCAGTTTTTCCCTGGTACAATTTTATGATAATATATTGGTGTGTAATATCTGAAAATATGACTTACTTATAAATATAAATGTGTTTGTTTTTATTTATACTGTATTCAATAAGGAAATGTTCCGCAAGATCGAATGGCCTTGACCCCTCCTGCACCAGTTATGACAGTTAGACCAATTTTTCTGCCATACTGACAGCATTACAGCGGCCTATTCATCATCAACTCTGTTTGGAAAGCCAAGGTCACTTATCTGACTCCCAGATAATCATTCTAGAATAGTGTTCTGGGGAATGGCTTATCAATTTAAAGTACTCTACTGTTCTGTATAATGCGCCCAGTCTTTAGGAAGCTTTTAATATTGGGGTACATTATAATTCTCAGTTATAGGGTACATAATAGTCAAATGGAAGAAGTTTGTCTCGTTATGTTAACCAGTAAGACTTGCTGACTAGCTGGGAAAACCAAGATAGGTGAAATGTTCAAAAACGTGCTCTCCCCTCCCTCAGCAACATTTTCAGTTTCCTTTACAGAAATCACTGAATCTCACGCTGCTCCAGTGGAGCTCAAAAGACAAGTCTGAGGTTGTACAGCAGGTCCCAAGTGTGAACATCTTTTTAATCAACTTTTTTAATTAACTTACTTAAAATGAGGGCTGCTACATAAAAATAAGGTATCAACATGCACCCATCTTGACCTGACTTCATAAAACGTAAAAGGGAAAGCAAATGAACAACAAGCATTGCATCATATTATGTAATTCACAGCAGTTCGCTTTCGTTGCGCACTAACGTGTAGCTTGCGAGTGTGTGTGTTCGTGCTTGTTCCTGTTGCGTGTGTGTTGTTAGTTCAGGCGTAGATTCCAGACCTGGCCGTGTGGCATGTGTCTTTTTGTGTCAGGGTGTGTGTTTAGCTGGCAGGGATTCCCCCACTCCTTTCTTAGTCTGAGACACACAGACTCAAATAGTGAAGTAGCAGAGATAATGCTTCATATCCATCCATCCAATGCAATGTCCATGCTGAATAAATTTGGTATAAACAGATATTTTATGATTATGATTATGATTATGATTATGATTATGATTATGATTATGATTCTTATTATTATTAGTAGTAGTAGTACTTGTAGTAGTAGTAGTATTGTTGTTGTTGTTTTTGCATTAATTAATGTTAATGCATGCTGGGACCCTGAATAGGAATAAGTAAAGACAATGAATGAACATCATGACCAGGGACAAGAGTTGCAAATATGCCAGCTGGTTAATACTGGTGCGTGTAAATGTTGACTTATAGACATTCAACCTGAAGAAATAAAGTTAGACAAAATAAACAAATGAAAATAATCTGCACTGACCCATAAAATGTCAACACTATTAGAAACTGCGTTTTGATACAGGCATTTACAGCCTGATAAGCAGCTGTCAAGATAAATGAGTATCCTACAGCCAGCAGCCTGTGACCTCACTGATGTGTGAAACACAGCCTACGTGATGGGAGAGACAGAGGGTATTTACATGCTGCGTTTTATTCCAGGGTTATCATCTCAAGCTTATCCACACTGATAAACATTTGAATGGTGCTTACTGGAATCACATCACCAACTTTACGACTTGACTTGGGTTTAGTATGGAAATTCATCACGGTGAAATATTACCACTGGCCCGTAAATTGTAAACCTATCAGAGGACACGCAAATATATTATAGGGATCGGGAAGGTCATATCGGGAAGGTCATTAGGTGAAAGTGAATTAGCAATTCCTCGATGGGCTTCCAGCTCAAGAAACCCAAACTACTGTTTTATTAACAATTTGAAATTAATATTGTGCTCCCTATATTGAAATGCATCAACTGAGTATAACTTTCTGCCTATAAGGATGTGTGCATGTGTATGCAGGCCTATGTGTGTGTGTGTGTGTGTGTGTGTGTGTGTCCACTCATACATGATTGTGTGTGAAACTCCCGGGGAATTGATTTTCTCACAAACAGCATGGCAGCTGAGCCAATAGTGCCAGTGATTTTCCCCAGTCAGGTAGGCTGACCATCTGGAATATGCTGTCTTTATGAACCTCGCCCTCTCTTTCCCTTTCTCTCTCTCACACACACACGCACACACACACACACACACACACACACGCACACACACACACATATATGCACACACACACACAGACACTCAAGCACTTTGTTACTGCTTCCCTTAAAGATTTGTACACACTCATCACACAGCGCAGTCTTATTTCCTCTGTATACACGCTAGCACTCGTGTAAATATAAACACACGCACACCCACGCACACATGCATGTACACACACACGCACACACACACACACACACGCACATACAAACACCCACACATCCTCTTCATTGATTAATTATGTGACATTCAAATATTCTGCTTCTTGTGTACGACAATTCTGAACATGAAGTCATTGGTTCTCATCAGTAGTTTGTTTGTTTGTTTGACTTAACGGTGTGTTACTGTGGTTTTAAGAATAAAGTCAGTAGCAGTGGGGAAACCTGTTCAGCAAGGGAGAGGAATAACTTCCCTGAAATATCAGGAGAATTTCCCGTACCTGATGCACATGATGTCATACACTTTTGTTCAACCCACAGTTTGCTAATTGCAAATGCATTCAACACACACACACACACACACACACACACACACACACACAGGCACGCACACACACACACACACACACACACACACACACACACATTCCTGAACACTTACATGCACACACATAACAAATCATGATGTAATAGGCCAATCATAACCTTTATAGTGTGTTAAGATCTTCACAACCATTTAACATATGCATTATACATTGTGAGAGGTAGGATCTAATTTCACTATCCCTCCACCCCTCGGAGCACAGACATCTATGTGTTGTGATAGCAGTATGCTTTCTTATCTGATCAGCTATAAACTTAACCATCATATTTCTCTTTTATAATCCATCTCTGTAAGCCAAAAACATTTACTATCCACCACAGCCAAAGCCACATTTTTGGTTGTTTTATTGAAATTGGCTCCATGCCAAATAAACTGCGCTGTGGGCATAACAGCCTCCAGACACACACACACGCACACTGTGTATTGAACCTTCAGGCATCTCTTTTTGGCAATTTGCCTAAGGAGCTTGGGCAAAATCATCTTTCAAATCACGTCTCAAAACATATTTTTGTACAGACACTCTAATGTCTTGGAGGTTTTTACCTATTCTATTCTCGTCCATATGGTAAAGTACCTCACACATGCACTTGTCAACCTTGACCCCTCAACTTGGACTTCAACATGGACCCATAAACTTAGGGGAAATCAGTACATCTTGGCAACCATCAATAAAAATAAAAATAAAAATAAAAATAAAAATAAAAATAAAAATAAAAATAAAAATAAAAATAAAAATATATTAGTGGGGTCCAGGCCCAGAACATTTTGGTGAAAGTTCTGCAGCTGCAGGTGAAACAGTGTCTGACATATTGCCATTTGAAAAATTGCAAATTTTATGGTTAACTTGTAGAGCACAACCAAATGTGGTCTCACACATTTTTATTCACTTCGCAAACATTTAGATGAAGTTTTGGTTGCTCAAACATTTAGACGTTAAAGAATTACGTATCCCTTCCATCTTGTCATGTTATTGCCGTCAACTTCTTTTCACGTCACGGCCAAACAGTTAGAAGTAGGCCTATCAAAAGTCAGCGATACAAAGATGACGCAGGCAGTTGAAATATGCTGTGCGTAAAATTTGGTGTCGATTGAGGCAAATTCGTAGAAATATAAAATAGGTGTAACTGCAAGGTCGGCCTGATGGTGGCGCTATGGAGCGTGACACACTTCTGGGCCCATTCCAAATATGTATCTGAAGTTTGGTTGCTCTAGCATCAAGCGTTTAGGAATTGTGCCTCACCTTTTTGTAATTCAATAAGTAAATTGTAACAAAAACAATAGCTTGGACCCATAACAATAACAGCGGTAGCAGTAGTAGCATGCTGTCCAAGCACACATCAGCCGTACAATCTAAAACAAGGTATACACCAATGATTTGCTGTCACTGAGGACTATATAAATAGACTTGATAAACATGTTTGGAAAAACCCTCAGTGTTAGAGAGAAATGGGCGACAGTTAAGATTCCTATAACTCAGCTTGCACCTGGAGGATCCATGCAAGGTGAGGCCAGCGACACATCACACCCGTACAGAGAGAGAGAGAGAGAGAGAGAGAGAGAGAGAGAGAGAGAGAGAGAGAGACAGGTGAAACGTGATACACAGCTCTGTCGCTTTACCTGGGCAACCTGGAATCACACCAAATCTGATTTATGTTCTCGGAACTGCCCCAAGCCTTGCAAACCTTGTCATCCCTCATATTTAAGAACGAGTGGGGAAGTCTGAGCTAAATATAACTGTCTAGGTCTAAATATAAACTCTCAGTAATATTGAGGTTTACACTCTGACTGAAAAGCACTGCCGTGGGTGAAGTAAATGTTGTCACGTGGAGGTAAAAGGAAAACAAATGCAGTAACCTCACAAATAAAAGATCACTATATCTCTCCTCCTACTATTACTACTATTACCATTGGATTGATCTGGAAGTGAATGTGCTGCACTCTTATGGCGCTTGCTCTTTTTTTTGTTGCATTAATTATTCTATTCTAATTAATCTCTTGACAGAAATGGGTGTGCGATATTTGAATATCTACAAACCAGGCACCATTGTTCATTGTCATTCTTTGTAATCACTGTCAGCGTTAATTCAGTTTGCATATTTATCAGTGTAACCGAGTCTCTGTGTGTGTGAGTGTGTGTGTGTGTGTGTGTGAGAGAGAGAGGGAGAGAGAGAGATGCAGAGAGACCTGTGGTTCTTGGGGAAGAGTGTTACTTGCTGCCAGGTTTCATTGTGTTACAATCTCAGGGATGAAAATCAGCTGCTAAATTGTTTATGATTCATTACATATGAATCTATATGTAATGAATCCCATATAATCCCATATCATATGGGAAAAAATATGATTCCTATTAGTTCCTATTACTGAATTTGCCTATTTTTTAATGTACCAAAATAATCTATATTGACTACTTGATTCATGCCAATAAAGCTTTCTCTGAATCTGAGAGAGAGAGAGAGAGAGAGAGAGAGAGAGAGAGAGAGAGAGAGAGAGAGAGAGAGAGAGAGAGAGAGAGAGAGATTCGGTCTGTTGACTGTATTGTGTTTGAGTCACTTGTGATGGATAACGGTCACAGAATGGCTACTGAATTGGGAAACTGCCTTGTGTGCACACACAGACACACACACTCTCTCTCTCACACACACACACACACACACACACACACACACTGGTGACCATTAGTGTTTGAGGTCTTGAAACACTTTAAAGAGGTTGTGTAGTAGGCTTATCAGCACGTGACCGCACAAAGTCATCAGTTGTTGTCGTGTAAGAGGCCGTGTGTGTGTGTTTGTGTGTGTGTGTGTGTGTGTGTGTGTATGTGTTTGTGTGTGTGTCCAGGTGTAGTGGGTTTACAGTTACAGCCGAGCCCCTTGGATTAGTAAAATGCTCTCCATACGCAAATCACCTGCACACATGAAGGTTACCGGGAATTCCCCTAACGCCCAGACAAAAAGGTGTGTGTGTGTATGTGTGTGTGTGTGTGTGTGTGTGTCTCAAGTGATAAAGTGATAAAGCCACAACCCCCCATAAACAAATACACTGGAATTAATGGATTGGGACAGTTTTCTTTTTTTACTAGAGCCGCTCCGCTCTCTCTTGGTCAACAAAATATTCAAAACGACTTGGAAAAATCATTTAATATTTAAATATCCAGCAGCCAGTATCACTCTCTTATTGATTTGTAATTTAAATGAAATTGAATTCAATTAAATTAAGATATGGGGGGCAAACCCATATGTTTCTTACATGTGTACATACAGTATAACTCCAGGTAAATCTGCCAATGTATCATTTTTGCGTAGGACTGATCGAACCTAATTGGGTTGGGTAAATTTTAATTATTCATGAGGAGCAACAGTTTTTCGAATTCTGTTTGATGTTCACAACCATGGGCAGGGTGTGATGCGGGCCAGGTGAGTCAGTCCTGCACTGAACCGCCTCACAAACAGCGGCAGGTAAACAGGCAGTTGGATATGACATGCTGCGTCTATTGGCATGAGTGTAGCAGAGACAGAGACTGGCAGTGTGTATGCAAAACCTGAGGTCGACCCCCATCATCATCACCGCCACCATCACCTCCACTCTCCCCCTCACACACACA
This sequence comes from Centroberyx gerrardi, assembly GCF_048128805.1. NCBI lineage: Eukaryota > Metazoa > Chordata > Actinopteri > Beryciformes > Berycidae > Centroberyx > Centroberyx gerrardi. The sequence continues at coordinate 12,763,543 of NC_136010.1, forward strand.
TCTCTCTTTCTCTCTCTCTCTCTCTCTCTGTTCCTCTCTCTCCACCATACACACACATAAAGGCATCCTATAGCACATCAGGGTTTGGTGAGTTGCTTTATGTCTATAAATACTGTATATATTTTTAATTTTGGTTTCATTTTCAAGCTTTTCTTTTTCAATTTTTCTATCATCGCTTCAGTTTTATTATTCTTATGTATTTACGTGTTGCTGTTTATTTATTTTTAGCAGTGATTTGTTGTTTTTTTGTATATTTTCTACAATTCCGTTTTTTGTTTTTTTTAATTTATTGCTCATTTATGATGCTTTTCATCCTTATTTTAATCTTAATTTTAGCTAATCTTGCTGCATACACATAAATGCATGCACACCCACACACACATACACACACACAGACTCTTATGGTGATTTTGCAGAGCGACGGTCAAATGGTCTTGTTGCAGGACCATAACATTCGTTGCTCTCATCCCATCTTGAGTTAATATGGGAATGCTGCAGATAAGAAATGGGATTGGGAACTGGTGAGGCTTCGCATTCCCACGGAAGACTGCTCCTGTCCTCGAGTAGGCAGCCGTACAATCCCTGGTCTCAATAAACACTCATAAAGCACACAGACACACACACACACACACACCCGCACAGGCACAGGCGAACACACACACACACATACAAAAACACACTGGCCTTATCAGAACAGCATATACTGTAAACCCGAGTGTGAAGACTTTACATAAATCATCTGTTTTCACAATGAGATAAGGATACAGAGATGGAGTGAGAGAGGGAGTGAGAGAGAGAGAGAGAGAGAGAGAGAGAGAGAGAGAGAGAGAAAGTAGAATGCAACTTCTACTGAGCTCTGATGTTAAAAAAAAATCTCCGTGAGATTTTCCATCCAGAGTCCAAAGAACACAATAAAGGGCCTCAGGGTCTTTGATGAGCTATTTTGAAGCCAGTCCCTGCTGCACAGAGGAAAGCCCGCTGCAACCACACTCAGCAAAGCCACGCATTTTTGTCTGTAAGCACAGCTTGACCTGATCATGCTGTATTCTCCTGTTGGAGGCCCACACCTCCACTCCACAGCTGTTGTGAAGAAGGGAGGGTAGAAGAAAACAATGGCTTTCTTTTCTATCAGCCTCCCACATCTGAACCAGTCACCTCATTAGCAACAAGCTCACACGTAGCATCTGTCTGTTGTCTTGCTTTAGACGGATTACGGACCTTTCAGAAGTGTGTTGATGCTTCATTTCCTTATGCTGTTTTACATTATGGAGCAAAATGTTTTGCTGTCCTGTGCCAGGCTCGAGTTTCTGAGCTACCCCAACCTGGAAAAAACAATCGCTTACATGAGCTATACCTGAATGAAATGGATGATGTGAAAAATAAATGTTTACTTCAACATTACCTGTGGTTAATTTGGTCGTTGTTTAGACCTATACCTGAAAATGTATTATGAAAAACAGCCTAATTAGGTCTACTTGAATGGGTGATAGATGACATAAAGCCACGCAACTTTAAGATGGCAAGCTCTTCTTTTAGAGGATAGGTGTGTGTGACTAGTCTAAAGCCTATAAAAGGTATATTTTAAATATCTTATTGCAGTTCTGAAAAACTCTTATGACCACAGAATAGGATTATGTTGAACAGTAAAAAGAAAAATCTGAATTTTTTCTTATTCATTAAAAAACAAACAAAAAAACAAGTTGCCCAAAAACATTCAGAAAATTCATGGTTGTGCTTTGTTTTATTCTGCAAAGGAGAATCTTAAGACTTTTCGGTCCTGCTCTGTTACATCATTCTGAGGACAAAATGCACAAAATGCACTTATTGTAAGTCACTTTAGACAAAAGCGTCTGCTAAATGACATAATATAATGTAATGTAATGAGCGAGTAGGCCTATATATTTTGGAAGGCTAAGAATAAAAGAAACTGCAGTCAAACAAATGAGCACAGTGATGCAGGCCTGCACTTTTCTGCTGGAGTAGACAACAAGCACATTGTCACACATTGCTAAGTCTGGGAGAAACAAACACCAAACACAAATTACTTAACTAAAAAAGAAGAGAAAAGAAAAAATACCCTAGCTGATCTTAGAAAGGGAAGCTTTCATCAAGCTTTCATCAGAAAAGGAAAGAGGAATCCCAGAAATGACAATATTGTACCAGATATTGCATCCATGGAAACTACATTAAATTGTACATACTGTCCTGGGTTTTTTCCACTGTGCTTTCTGCACCTTCAGGGGTGTCCACTAGAGTCAGGATAAGTCTGTCAGCATGTGTGCGCTACACTTTACCGTTACCCTGACGGCTCTGTGAGGGGCTGGGATGTTACGGCAGGGGAAAGCCTTCCTCTTTCCATTATATAGAAATAGACAGCGTCATTGTGTTTGCGAATGGCGGATATTTATCACTTCTCCTTCTCCCACATCCTCAGTGGCCAGAGGGCGGCTAGAATGAATGTCTGAACCGTCGTCCTGACAAGTTCATGGGACTGTGGTTAAGAGTGGCTTCCTGTGGTGATGGTTTCCATACCGAAAGTATACAGTAACACAGATGCATTGTGACAAAGCTAGAGGAATAATTCATGAATATCCATCTAGAGTTAGAATCAAAATTCAAGAGCCTATAAGTGTTCATACTTCATACAAACGACCTGCGACAGACAGTATTGCTTATTGATTTTTGCCCACTCTTCCTACAGGTGGACTGCAGTGCGATTCGCAAAATGTCTGGAACTTTGAGGAACTTGCACAGCAGATGCTGCAATCTCACAGACTGAAACTTGTTCTGCAGGCCACAGGGTGAGGACACCCAGGGGCTCTCCCACTGCGTAACGGATCAACTTCTGTGTGTGGACACTACAGTTCCAATGAACACAGTTTGTTTTTTTCCAAATAACAAAGCCTGGATAACAATACACATGAAATCCCTCCTCGACAGAAGGTGAGGACTTTCAGGGTTTGGGGGCGGGGGGGAGAACTCTGGCCAGAGGAAAATTACAGCTGGAAAGAACAGCTACCAGTAGAGGACTGAAAACAAACTGCGGCAAAACAGTGTGAAGGAGGTGTGGAGTGGAATGAGTGGGATCTCTGGCTGTAAGCAGCTGGGACAAGGTGGAGGGGAACCCACCCAGCTCACTGGGTCGGACTAATAAAACCCCATTGACCACCACCCACCCGCCCCACCCGCCCCACACTCACACTGCTCACCTCTTCTACTCTTTTACCTACAGTATAACAATATGGTTGATTACACCACATGCCCCCCCCCACCCCCAACATGGAGCGTCTTGGGTGCTCTGTTGTGCCTTCAGCCATCAGACTGTACCTTGCTTCCTAAGTAGCCTCAGCCTGAGCCAATCAGGACAGAGCTGAAGCAGCGCGCCTGCACTGCACTGTCTACAATGAACTATCAAATTGCTTTGCATATTTAGTTTAGTTTGACAAATACAAATGCAGAGGAAGCCTGAATATAACTACAGAACACAATAAATAACTCTTGCAATACTTGACTTCAGCTTTACCATACATACATACATACATCATACATTGTGATTACTCAAGAGCCCTGTCTAATAGCCATTGTCTGACCTCTAGTCCTATGCTCTGGACTAACTCATATAGTTTTTGTTTGCACAATTTCTAGTTCATATTTCTGTACATTCTCTGCATGCAAGGACATATTGTATCTCTGAACACTTTTTCTATACATCTGCTACCTCCATAAATGTTTCCTGATTAATTTTTGTGAAAACAAGCACATTTTTCCACACTATATGCTGTAATGTCATGTATTTTTTTTTCTTCATATTCTTAATTCGTAATTTGTTATATTGCATGTTTTTTCACTTATTTCCATATTATATGTATTTTATTTCTCTCGGTAAGTTATATTGCTACTACTGTTGCTATTTTGCACACCCTCACAATGCTGTATCCATACTTTATTCATAGGCTACTTTTCATTCTACTTAACATCTTCTAGTGTTAAAATTGTAAGCTCTGTGTTTATAAAAACACCATTTGCTATTTGTAGTGTCCTGTAACTATTTGCTGCTCAAGTTTCATTTCATCTAATCTCATCTCATCTCATCTTAAAATTAAGGATCTACTGAAGTGCAGACTGCACACCGCAATGGAATGCTTCCTCTTTTGAGAGGCTCAATCATAGGAATTAAAATTTTCCTCTATTTATACACATATGTGATCATATGGTGTTTACTGGAAACATTGTTAAAATTTGTGTGCATGATTAAATTTAAAGTACATTTAAAAAAAAACAAAAAAACATCCTTTTTTACAGGCCGTTTCAGACTTCAGTTATGTGCATCGCAACTGGACTTGGTCTTGATTGGAAATACTCTTTTAACTAAACTACATTTATTTGCAAAACATCATGAAGAACACTTTTATACCCTGAGCCATTGTATATTTGAAACCCAAATCATGAAAACTGCATGTAATGGGAGCTTTAACATCACAGGTTTCAGATGTTACAGTGAGACAAGGAGGGTTGTCGCCATCCAGTGGTCGTTTTGTCCCTGACCCCGCCAAAGTGATGCTGTTCTGACTTTGGCCAGAAGATGGGGCTATTTCACAGGCTATTTAGAAAATCAACTCTGTGGATCCCATAAAGAGCAGGTCATACTATATAATGGTATGATTTAATAAGATTATTGTAATCAAGCTTTCAGTGATGACAAGTTTCACACTTCCTATAGGTGCCTAAATTTTGTTTTAGTGACTGTAATCTTTCAGCCACTCCTGTGTACGTTTCAGATGACTGGAATTCTTTGAGGCTCCTCTGCAACCTGCAATAAAGCTCCTCTCTTCCTCTCTCATCGCATTGTGTTGAGTCTCCTTCCAATCCTATCTCGGTTCTGCTTGGCTGGGACTCTATGGAGACAGTCCAATACTTTCAGTCACTGTTAACATTCCACATCAGTCTCCCTCCACACTAACATGGCTGATACAATCATGCAGAACTGGGTATGACTACAAAGACAATGCAAACATTCATCACTCACACACATGCATGCACACATGAGGGCATGCACATATGCACACACACACGTACACACACAGGTACACACACACACACACACACACACACACACACACTTCTTTCACACATTCAGAGGCATGATTAGGCAGTTTGACAACCCTTCCCACAGTAATCACTACTTTGTTTCTAGGCCAATCAACTTTTTATAGACTTCATTTACAGGTGTCTATAATCCTCTGTACTTCTATAAAGGCACATAGACAAACACATACAAACACACACGCACACATACACACAAGCACACACACACACACACACACACACACACACCCTCTGATTGCAGTGCCAGTGGCGTTGCTTAGAATAGCATCAAACAGAGCGGAGCTTCTCTCTCTGTGGCAGTGTACAGGTGCAGACCTGTCTGTGCATTAGACGGCCTATTTCACCATATTAACCCTCGTATATCACACTGTCACTGCAGAGAAAATAAGCAGAATGGAGATCAAAACACAAGGAAGCCTTGTCTTTGTACTATGTGCTTGATCACACAAACCTCAGCATATAGGAAACGTGTATAGGTCTAGTATATAGGTAAAGTGAAAGTAAACCTTTCAGCCAGCAAGAAGTTTACATACACACTGCATTCTGCATACCAGCTCACTTTGCTTAAGCTCATATATGGATGTGTTTTTTTTTGCTGTTATACATTTTCAGTGCAGGTTTGCACAAATGGGCACTTTTTTTGCAAATGTTTACAGATTTTGTAGATTCTTATAATTTGTTATTATGCATGTATATGAATATATGTATTTATTTTTGACTTATTTTATAATGCACAAATTTTACATTTTTAGTAGTTTCATATTGTACATATGTTTACTATGTGTTTTTCCTTTGTCTCAGTAAGTCCTACTGCTACTACAGCTTTTGCACACCCTCATAACGCTGAAATCCATACTGCGGTTTTTTGTTTTAACCCTAACCCTATCATAACTATCCATATAAGTAACAGATATTCCCAGAGTTGGAATGGAAAATGAACTTACACAAACCACAGAAACCGACAGTAAATGGTAAAAGGGCGTATATGCCTCAGTGTGATGGCTAACATTGTTTTAGTCCAGCTATCATATTCAAGGTTATAATAATGGCGTGCCTCAACTCTTAAAAATTCCCCAATAATATCTGAGTATTAATATGCATGGGAATATTAGTTGCAGGTCCTCTGACTCCAGATTCTTAAAAACATAATGATACTCTTGTCATTTGGGGTGACACACGAGAAATACGCCCATGGAAAATATCTGAGAAGCCCAGTTGTACAGTATAAATAAATTACCACTGGCTCTCCAGATTTTCATTTGAAATAGAGCATAAAAATCAGAACGCTGCATCAACAGCCGAGCTGGAGCTGCGTTACAGAATCGGATCCCAAGCGTCAGGCCCTCCAGCTGAGGTGATGAACTAGTCCTCCAGCCTGTGATGGAGTGCCGTGCTGAACTCCGTGACTGTGCTATATCCCCGGAGGCCTACTTCTGCCCCATACAAACACACAGGGAAAGAACCACCCCCCCCCCACCCCCTCCAACCTCCACCCCTCCACCCCTCAGCCCCACCCTTGCATCCTCATCCCCTTACCTCATCCCCCTTCCTCTGTCGCTCCTTTCTTTCATTCATTCCTCTCCTTTGTACTGTGAGATGGAGAGAGGAAGAGAGGGAGAGAGGGGGTGGTGGGCGGAGGGAAGCAGAGGGACCTTTTGTTGGCTTTCAGGTGGTTTCACATGAAAAGCCGGAGAACACACCTAGGTTGCCGCCACTGGCGACCCGCGGCGTCTCACTCGCTTCCGCCGGCTATACCTGAGTTAGCCTCCCATTGCCTCTATGCAGCCCGAGCATGAACAAATATAGACACAGGCACACATGCACGCACACACACGCACACACGTGCACACACACACACACACACACACACACAGATATATGCATACACATACAAACGCACCCACAATCACCACACTCCTGTCTCCCTTTGGTCTGTGGTTTAGATTGGAGAGGTATTTAGGGGAGGGGGGGGGGGGTGCAGGGGTAGGGCGGGGTGCCTCAGTGAGGTAGAGGTTTGGTCGGGGTGGGGGTGGGGGTGAGGGTGGGGCAGGGTGTGGGGGGGTGTGGGTGGGTTTGGTAGGAGACTCCGCGGCTACTTTCTCTGTTCTCTGCCTGAATGGACTCTTCTTGCTGCAAGGAGCTCAGGTAGCCTTGTGTGTGTGTGTGTGTGTGTGTGTGTGTGTGTGCGTGTGTGTGAGCGTGACTGTGTGTAGGGGTGTGTGCATGCTCTATTCCCAGGTAGACCGCATAGTGAGTGCTCTCAAGTTAGTGTCAGGTGTCAGGTAGCTGCTTGTCTTTGTGTCTTCAAGGCTGCCGTTGCTTGGATAGTGTTTACAGCCCAGAGAGCACAGCGGAGAGAGAGGGAGGACGGGGGAGGAGAGAGGAGGGGGCGGCGGCTTTGATCTAGACTGTTTGATAGCGTGTGTGTGTGTGTGTGTGTGTGAGAGAGAGCGAGAGAGAGAGAGAGAGAGAGAGAAAGAGAGAGAGAGACAATATGAGTGCACCTATCCATAGGCATGTACAAATGTGTGCACATATGTGTACAAGAGTGTGTGTGTGTGTGTGTGTGTGTTTTTCAATGCGGGGGCTATTCATTCAACCCTTCAGCTGACTCTGGTGTAGGAATCCGGGCCCTGAAGCTGTATAGCCTATATGAGCAGGTGCTTTAAAGCGACCAGCTCATGCAGAGAGTATGTATGAGCATGAACACACATCCAAACGTTCCCTCCGACACAGCGGTATCCGGTCGTGTGCCATGTAAGAGTCTGCAGGTTTCCATTCCGACCAAACACTACAGCAGCTGATTCCGCTCATTAGCTCCTTCCTCTCTGGTTGAAGGTGTGTGAATCAGTGAAATCAGCTGCTGTAGTGTTTGGTGGGAATGATAACTCACACACTCTTGAACTGGACACCGCTGGCTTAGAGGGGATCCTCCACAGATCTGAGCAGAGCGGGACTCATTTCTAACAGATGGCATCAGGCTCAGCATGTAGAAGGCTGGACACCAAACACTCATTCTGCTGTCTTATAATGTGTTGCCAAGACGGGTGATGTGTGTATGCGTGTGTGTGTCAGAATACCAACAGGTGCAAATTCAGCAAATACTTCTGCGCTTCTAACGAGCGCCTGTGTGTTTGTGTGTGTGTTTGTAATGGAGGCGGAGGAGGATAACAAGGGAGAGAAAGGGCGTGAGACCGATGAGAGGGAGAAGGAGAGACAGAAAGAGAGAGAGAGAGAGAGAGAGTGAGAGAGAGATAGAGAGAGACAGGAGACCAGACATGCCAGGTTTTTACAGTATGTGTGTTTTAGGGCTCCCCCGGGGCCAGACAATTAAACAGCATTTAAAAAGATGACAGAGCTCTGCGCCCAAGGAAGGGAGGGGTGGAAAGCCCAGGGAGTGGAAGAGTTCGCAGGTGTATGATGTGTATTGTATGTGTTTGTGTGTGTGTGTGCGCTGCACTTGGGTGCAGTGGAAGATCGTGCGATCGGACTCCTGTGAGCGTCACTAAGTCTGTATAGGCTACCTAGCTGTCTCTGTGCATTTGAGGTAGAGATTGCTCGTGCAAAGCTTCTGCTCACACACACATATAGCATGACACATCACTTGATAACGCAACATTTGTAAACTGACAATAGACAGAGGGAGCAACAAGAGACATTCCACTGAAAAGGGGAAGACAAGAACAGAGAGGGAGAGAGAGAGAGAGAGAGAGAGAAAGAGAGAGAGACTTGCTATGTGAAGAACGGCTCTGAAAGAGTTTTTGTGGGGCCATAACAAAGACCCCTCAGACAACACAGTGGCGTAGGAATGTTAATTAATTAATGAGAAACGATTCAGCCTACAGAGAATGATGGAGAGAGAGAGAAGAGAGAGAGAGAGAGAGAGAGAGAGAGAGAGACAGACAGAGAGCGGGAGGGGTAGAATTACTAAAACTGGGTGCAAAGGCATTTAACTGTTTTGTTCAAATTGTTGTTGTTGTTGCACACTTGCTCTAGGTCCAACACTTGCACATTATTGATTTTTCAAGCCATTCAAAATGTAATAATAAGTAATTGTTTTTGCATGTGTATATAACCTCATCACCTATCATCGCTGTCGGGTGAAAACCGCATATTTCCCAAATAAAAGAAAATCAGCCTTGTGTTCAGTTTGACCACCATGCATTTTTGAGTTTATCCAACGGGCTTTGAAAAGGATCCATGAGCCCAAGGAGTTGCAGCATTTTCTCAACCCACAGAGGACCGTGTAATCCTTCAAACAAAGTTAAAACATGAAAATCTGCCAACATAATCACTCTCAAATGTATTGTGATCATCCATCTGTACGATGTTTTGTAGCCTCAGTGAGTCTGTATTGCAATATTTCATTACCTCCCCTCCCTGCTGCATTTTATCCATAACAGTCTATCAGTCTACTGCCAGTCATTTTGCAGAGAGATAAGCTTGAAAGTAGGTCATTGGGGTATTGCTTTTAATCAGTCAGTTTTATTTAGTTATTTATTTTGCTATAATTAGAATGCATCATTATGACTAAATTGATAATAATCTATTAATGCCTACGGAAACACTCCTATACTATACAACATCCTATACTTAGAGGTGTATAGCATGCAAAATTGAGTTGTATGGCATGTAAAGCAGAGTTAAATGCATCCTTCACATTTTCTCTATATAATGTGGCACTTGTCTTCCCACAGTGCATCATGGAAACGATAGGCCAGCGTTTGAGGGACAACGGTCTTTTAGGACAGTACAGTTTTGATGTTCGGTATCACATCTGCATAAGAGAGAATTAGGTGTTGTTGTGCACTGGAGAGAGGAGGAGAAAGAGGAGTTGACTTTGGTGTAAGAAGATTCTGTGGAAAAAGAGCGGGTGAGTGCAGATACACTGTGAATATTTGCCCGAGGCAGCTGACACTTCTTGACAAATCCACACTCTTCTCTCTATAGACGGCAGTGTGTGCATGTGAAATGGATACGTGAGCGCTTTGTGCTGGTCACTCATAATCTGTTATTTTCTGGGAGTGTGCGTGTGTGCATGCGTGTGTGTGTGTGTGTGTGTGTGTGTGTGTGTGACTGAGTGTGTGCGTGTGTGTGCAAGCGCGACCGCTCCAGCAGCAGAAACCTGAGAAGGTGTGACTTACGAGATACTGGATTCTGCTCTTTCTGGGGACCGAGGGGTGCTGAAGTGTCAGAATTCCAATTTCCTCCAAACAGTCACTCCCAGTCACACACTCTGACCCGCTGCATCTCTCTCACACAGCCAAACACACTCTGCTGCCTTCACTCTTATTCTCCAGAGCTTGTTTCCCCCCCCCCCACTCTCTCTCTCTCTCTCACAGCCATAAACACTGTCTCTCATTCTCTCTCAGTTCCATTCATAAGGTCCCACTAGGAGAAGGCTTGTCTCACACCACCATACTGTACGGCTGTTCTCTCCCCCACCTCTCCTCCTCCTTTCCTCCTCAACCTAAACACTCACCCTTTCTCTTCACATCGAGCAAAAGAGAGGGAAAGGAAGAGAGAGAGAGAGAGAGAGAGAGAGGGGAGTGATTGAAAGGAGAGTGAGAAGAGAGAGAGAAAGAGAGAGAGAGAGAGGGAAGAGTTTGAGAGTCGTGGGCCCCTCCCACTTTCCGGAGATGCTCCGGCCCATCCCTAAATTGCGGGCCAATGAGGGTGGCTCATTCACAACTCATGCGCTCCTTCTACAATAGGTAAGGAGAGAGAGAGAGAGAGAGGGAGAGAGAGAGAGAGACAAGGAGAGAGAGAAAGTTTGTGTTTGGGAGAGAAAGACAGTTAGAAAGGAGAGAGCAGAGTGAGAGGGAAGACAGGAGAGAGGGAAGAGAAGCAGCAAGGAAATTACAACAAAATTCACCCCTGGGAACTAAGTGGTGACTGAGGAATACAGAGAGTGAGAGAGAGAGAGAGAGAGAGAGAGAGAGAGAGAGAGAGAGAGAGGCAGAGATAGGGAAACTGAGAAAGATAAGGGCAGACAGAGAGTATTAGAGAGAGATGCAGAGGGAGAACTTGTGACAGAGACCCTAACATTATAGGGCTATCAGTAGATTTACAGTCTGGGAGGACCTGAACTGGAGAAACAGCCAGAAAGAGACATTCAGCAGAGACAGGAGAGAGAGGGGGAGAGAGACAGAGAGAGAGAGAGAGAGAGAGAGAGAGGAGTATTTAAGATAGAGAAGAAACAGTGGAACCTCTTCACTTTGTCACAGCTGCCAGTCAAAGCATCAGACAGCAGGAGAGAGAGCACACAGACACGACAGGAATACACACACACATTTATAGACGCAGACAGGTGGACAGCCAAGACATGCTACCTGTGCTCCTGCTCCTCTGCGTGGCTGGAGGTGTGTGGGGGTCCGCCCCCAGGGTCTGGGGGTACGGACGGGTGCAGGACAGACAGGGGCCGGGGGCGCCGCTGTGCCCGTCTCCATGCCAGTGCGAGGAGGATGGCATCTTCGTCATGGTGGACTGCTCCGAGTTGGGACTATCGTCTGTGCCAACCAACCTCAGCCCGCTCACCACGTACCTGTAAGTAGCACATGTGCTGTTACAACTGCAATAGGAACGAACCGTACGTTTTACAAGCCCAAAGGGGATATGTGGAGTATATCTGAACTTCCTCTGAGTGTAATCTCTTCCCACTTAGCCTCTCACCTTCACCTGTCGCCTTCTGGCCTCTCACCTTACGCCAATTTTTTCCTCGCACCCCCTCTCATCCTTTGCTCCTATTTTCCTCTCTGTCTCTTATCCTCTGTACCTTTTTATCCTCTCTTACACCCTTCATTCCCTGCATATTCACTTTTCCTCTCATTCATTAGCCTATGGTTTGGCGTCACTCTGTGTCATTACTGCAAATATGAAAACTCACTAGCAACATTATTCCAGATTGTGTGTAATGCTGTATGTCTTACTTGGTCAATAAGTCATAATTGAAAAAGAAAAAGCTTGTCAAAATGGATGTGCTTTAAATTCATGCTGTTTCATTAGTGTCATTTTGTGAGCTTGGATTTTGTCTGATTTGGAAATGGAGCAGTTGAATCAGTGGGCAACAGTTGGATATGTGACCAGGGCACAGGGGCATAACCTGCTTTTAGATAAAAATGGACAGGGCCAAGTGGGAACATGTGTGTGTGTGTGTGTGTGTGTGAGAGAGAGAGAGAGAGCGTGTGTTGACCACTATGGTAATATTACTGGACCACTTCTTTCAGTGTCAGGTTTCCAAGCGCCAACTGGAGAGCCAGAGTGTGGTGTGTGTGTGTTTTGTGTGCATAGCTGAGTGAGTGCATGTGTGTGTGTGTGTGTGTGTGTGTGTGTGAGTGCATGTGTGTGCACGCACGCCAGCATGCATGCGATACAAGCATATGTTTGTGTGTGTGTGTGTGTGTGTGTGTGTACGCACATGATTGCATGTGTCGGAGCTTTTATGAGCACCAAACACTTGCAGTTTTATGCTACTACCACTTCCAGGCTTCTTGGTGCACAAAGCAATAACAAAACTCATTAGGATAACAACACTATCAGGCAGGTTCAGTGGTATGTTAGAGCAGGGCAGAATTTCTGGGAGAAATTCAACTGTCCTTTGTATGATGCCCTGAGAAAATTAATACTTTGAGGCACGTTATTTGTAAAGCCTGGAGAAAATGTCAACAATCTGCGTGATTCTTGCGTAGCGGGTTTTGAAAGCCCATGTGAGCTAGAGTACATGACACTTGAATAAACATAATACCATCATTAACAGCTTTTACTTCCTCCTGTATATAATGAGTAATCACTATTAAGCTTCACAAACAGGGTTCTTTATGGGGAAAGACAGGAGCTTTAGGTTTATATTAGGAGGTCTAAGCAGTCTCTTTACACCGCCCTGCTGTGGCTTAAAGCCAGATATCTCAAATTGCTTTGCTGCGTCGGCCTCTGAGGACAGATTACAGACACTTTGTGATAACTGATATTGAAGTGATAGAAGTCAAATCCAGGAAACTGAGTGTGATAGAGCAGTTGCTCACTAGGGGCTCCACGAGTATTACAAGAGTGCAGGGACAGAACTCAGAGGGAGTGAGAAAAGATCAACAGTTTATACAGCAAACGGCTCTAAAAGAGACACATAAAACACAAATCTTGAATGATGATTCCTGCCCGACTCTTGCCTCTGCCTCTGTTGTCTTGGGAGCCTGCGAGGGCCGGATTTCACTGTGTTCATTTCAGATGAAAGCTAAAACACATGTAGAGTTTATGGTGATGAAATATGGTCTTTAACTCCATCCAGGAATCATTCTACCTTTAAGAACATCAGGGGGTCCGCCGAACAATGGGGCACAGAGAACAATGAGATACGCTACGCCAGCACACACACACACACAAATACATATCTCAGATCTCCAAGGATTCATCAGGGCTTGTGTATGTGTGTGTGTGTGTGTGTGAGAGAGAGAGAATTAGAGAGAGAGAGAATTAGAGAGAGAGACAGTGAATGTTGAGTCTCTTGGTCCTCTAAACTAGAAACAGTGATGACCTGAGACTCCCTCGGTGGAAATGTACACTGCTCTTGACTGCCACACTGCAGCCACACACACGCACACACACACACACACACACACATACATCATTCTCTACAAACACAGGAGTAATTGTTCATTTCCCCTCGTTACCTAACAGTGGAACTGGACCAATTAGTGAGTTTGAGGGCTGATTTAGAATAGGATAAATAAACTCCGCGACCAACCGCACACATCCACACACACACACACACACACACACACACACACACACACACACACTGCAGAGACAGACAGAGAAGAGGGGGGGAACAGAATGTGGGACAACACAACAGATGCAGTGCTACAACAAATCAAGATGCCACACACAAGCATCACAAACATCTTGTTTTTTGGCCCAGTGAAAAACTCATAATCAAACACATACAAAATGACCCCGCTCTCTAACCTCGCCCACCCGCACAGTCGATGCGGCTCATCCAGCCAGAACCCAGCACAGCGGGCTATAGTTTCTCATTCCGTCCCCTAGTATAAAATGTTACAACAGCGGAGAGCGGGTCCAATCCCCCGGCAGGATCTCTCGGAGCCAGACTCCCGTCCAGCACGCCCCGCTGCGCTGCGGAGGCTGGATTACTGTAGGCAGAGGAGGTCACAGGGATTTGGTCGGGAACAGTCCATATTACAGACCACATCCACACAACACTGTGAAAGTAGATGACATCATTCACCCGTGTCACCGGAGAGCCCTTCAAAGGGGAGCACAACTGTAACGGCGCTCATGCTATAGCGACCGAGAGGGCAATCCAGGCTACAGCTCGGCATGATTCAGTCCCTTTTCTGCTATTTATTTGTATGCTTGGACCCGACTGCTTTAGGAGGAACCTATAGTGATCTTAATCAGCAAAAAAGAAAAAAAAAAAAATCACGTAGTAGCAGTGAAAAGAATGCAGGTCGACGCTGCAAAAAGGAATTTGGCTGTGGAGCGGCTTGTGTTTAGAATGGGCTGACAAAGGTGCTCCGAGCAACTCAGAGCAAAGTGGGCAGAGATTTATGACAATAATCGTTTCCGTGGGCAACGCATGAAATGAGCTGTCATGTGAGAGGCTTTGAAAGACCTTCTCTTTGATATCAGATTAGAGAGAAAAGACAGTGCCCAAGGGTGTGTGTGTGTGGGTGTGTGTGTGTGTGAATGTATTTGTGTGTGTTGAGTATGAGAACACAGTGTACCGTAAGTGCGTAAGGGATCTGTGCGGTTTTGCCTTTAGCTGCAAGCAAAGTGACTTGTCATAAGAGATGGTTTCAGTGTGACACAACGAGCAGCTTGTCTGTGACAAATGTTGGCTAGCAAAGGTATTAGTGAGCCTTTCCCCCCTACAGACTCTTATCTGTTTGAAGAAAATAATTCTTTATTTATTTATATATGTTGAGAATGATTGGATATATGTTTATGATCTGACTGGAACGTTTGAGGGTGTGATGCGCATAGACGGTCTGTTTGGAAGGTTGTCAGTTGCTTATGTTTACACATCACACCCTTCCGTCAGCAGTCTTGAGTGTGTGTGTGTGTGTGTGTGTGTGAGAGAGAGAGAGAGTGTGTGCATTTGTAGGCCTATGTGTGCCTGGTGCTGGTCTGTAACCGTAGTTGAGCAGTGATTAGGTGATGCTTTGTGGTAGCGGTGAGTGCGGTGAACTTCTAACGGTGTTTTGGCCGAGGCCAGGAAACCACAGCTAGTGCATTACCAGATAGAGGAAAACCGAGGGGTTTGTGTGTGTATGCGTGTGTGTGTGTGAAGACCACCCAGACTGCGGAGGGAATTTTGTCTAGCCAGTGGAGTCGAGGCAAGACTATAAGGAAAATGGAGCGAGGGAGGATGGAGAACGGGGCGAAAGACTGAAAAGGAGAGAGATGAGAATTAGAAAATAGAGAAATATGTGAAAAAAAATGTGTATTGGAAGATTTTGGAGCCTCTGGTTAAGGATGCGTACACACACACACACACGCAGATACACACACGACACAACATCCTGCCTCTGTGCGGTGGCGGTGACTCTAACAGTCGTGTGCGTGTCATTTAGCCATTATGTTGATGGAATGATTCCTATCATGAGTGACCGGGGTCACACTGTAAACATCATGTCTGAGACAGAGAGAGAGGGGAGGGGTACTAACATGAACGAGAATAAGAGAATTGCAGAGTCAGAAAGGAGATCATAGTGTGTGTGTGTGTGTGTGTGTGTGTACTGTCAGTGGAGGGTCCTCTATACAGCAGCTATCAGTCCCAGCATCAATGTCCTGGCTCCAGACGTCTATGGTAGCCCCCCGCCCAAACTACACTCCTCTCCTCTCTCTCTCTCTTTATCTCTCTCTCGCACTATCTGTCTTCTCCCTCCTCACCCACCTATTCTCCTTTCCTCACCTTTTTCCTCTGGCCTCTTTCAGTTAGTAGAACAAGAATCCATATATTCAGTGTGTGTGTGTGTGCGTGTGTGTGTGTGTGCGTCTTTGAAGCAGGTGTTGAAGCTGGTCATGCAGCACTAAGTGTAAATGTACGATCATTGATGTGCAATGTGCTTCTTAGAAAACCCAAATGAATGCATCGCTCAGGGCAGCAAAGAGAAAAAGGAGAGGGGTATGAATCAAAGGCAAATGCTGTAAATGTTTTCAAGGTGTGTGTGTGTGTGTGTGTGTGTGTGTGTGTGCGCCCGTGTCTGTTGGGGGTGGTGTTTTGGCTCCAAGCCAACTAACTGCCAATAGAGAGTTGGGGAAGAGAGTTACGTACCTCTAATTATACAGAGAAAGAGAGAAAAATAGCGACATATACCACCGTAGTTAATCTTTCACAAAAAGTTTTAGAAAGAAGCATTTACTACACAAGCGTCTTCCTTCCTTCCTTCCCACAAACTTGTACTGTTTGCCTCAACGTGCCAATTGCTTAGCTCTCTCCTAAATTCCCTGGAGTCCCGACAGTGAACGCCAGCAGAAAAAGCCACTTCCGCCCGCTGCAAAAGTGATATTTATGCCGGAGGGGTGTTGGAGAGAAGGGATAGGGAGTTATGTTGGATACTGCAGCGGTTTGTGGTTTCCTGAGAGCGACCTGGGAGGCTTTTAAACGTCGCTCGGGGACAGACGGCAGGTAGGCAGGTAGAGGACAACAATGGAAACAATGGCTATTCCCTCCGGAGCAAGAGACAGAGGAGACACAGAGGCCATAGTGTGCTCTACCGCTCCATATCCTGTCCCTTAGAAAAAAGTAAAAAGCAATCACAACCCAAGATCTCGGAGGGGGCTAGGGTGGCGGGGAGATTGGGGAGGTAAGGGTGGCTGTGTGTGTGTGTGTGTGTGTGTTGTGAGTGTATGCACACGAGCTGGCATGCAAGTAGCCTATGTGGACAAAACTCAACGATGCGACATCAGTGAATAAATGAGGAGGCAAAGGAGCATGGTGTTCACATGGGGTCAGAACTGGGCCCACTGAGTGAATCTGTGTGTTTGTATGTTGCGTGTGATACCAGTGTGACGCATGTATGACATGGGGGCTTGGAATGTGCTCTCTGTGACGTGTGGATGAGGGGTGAAGGGCTGCCTCTGACTGAGAGAATGCAGAATGCTTGCATGGCCCAGATTCCTATTCAGCCCCTTACCAACCCTGGGAATCCATGGGAATGTGTGTGTGTGTTTGTGTGTGTGTGTGTGTGTGTGCATGCATCCGTGCAAGTGCACCAGCCCTCACAGAGAAGGCATTGTCCTGTCCTGGGCCAGTCCAAGCCAAATGTCCCTAACTGTCCTGGTGTGCATGCATACGTGTGTGCCTACACACACTTACACCCATGAACCGTGACTTTGCGGGCTGTCATTTGTGTCAGTATATGCGTACTTATGGCTAGATAGGAGAATGTTTACATGAGTGTTGATAGCAGTGTGTGTAGGACATAGCTCTCTAAGTGCTTACGGTACCTCGACATGGGTCTGTCTGTCTGCCTGTGTGTGTGATCGCTGGCCAGGCCGGCCGACTAAAGTGGCTCATGCGGTGCTGGCAGTGTGCAGGTGATGACTAGTAAGAGCTAATGATACTTAATGCCCTCTCCCATAGACACACACACAGGTACACACACACACGCATATACACACAGGACCCCCAGGTACACAATACACACAAGCAAGCATGTCACACATGCACGCACGCACACACACACACACACACACACATACTCACACGCACATGCACATACTGACTTAATGATGGTTAATGCCCTATCCAATCCCCCTGTGCAGCATCAAAGCATCCCACAGAGCAGTGCTAATACAGCTACGCTAGCAGGGATTAGGTTGAGAGAATGGGCCACTGGCACAGGAGTTAGCTAACGGGAACAAAGGAGCAATCACAGACACACTTAAATATGTCACACACACATAGGCACACACCTCAGGGCGCACACGTGAGACAAATGGGTGCACTGCGCAGGAATGCACCGTGGTGGAAGAAGAGATGCAGAAAACAAGAGAGGAGAGAAGAATGAAGGAGGGAGAGAGAGTGCTAAGGGCTCTGAATGACTTTATTAATGATTAATTTATTTCAGCACTCTTCATTTTGGAGGGTTTGGGTGCAGATAGGATGGTAAAATATTAAAAGATAGAGTCCGCACACTAGAAACGGCTCCCATGGCGTTTACTAGCATTACCACCACATGTGATGTTTTGAGCGTGTGCTCTTCTTCAGACATAAATGCATGAATTTGGATATTAGCACCAATTAGACACAGTTTATCAAATACAACTTTATCAATACAAACTCTTCATTATACTATTAAAACTACTAATTTGAATGCAGAAGCAGCAATCAAGTACAGTATGCCGGTATGAGGCAAGAGTATTACTTCTTGGTGAGACTGGACTCCACAGGTGTGTTTTCCATCTGCAGTCACTGGAGGGAATTCTGCCACTGTAGAGCCTCTGCGACTGCAGCCAGACTCGCTCACGTCTCTATTACATGTCTGAGAAGGAGCGAAAGAGGAAATCTGGACTTTTTACATGAATGGCAGGAGGCCAAGCTAAATCTCTTTAAACCAACAGCAGCCACATGTCCTCATTGGTATGGGGTAAGGTTTCATCGGGTGCTGATCTAAGTTCAGTTCTAGATGTTATCCGTGAGTAATATTAAATATACGGAGGAGATGAGCTGATCATAGATCTGTGAGCGGGGCAATAAAGGAGGAGCGAGCCAGGAGTGGATTTGAACAATCTTATAACTGGATCCTGTGTCCTCCTGTTTCTGCCATTCAACCAAATGAAGTCATAATTGAGCCTGACACTAATACTCATCGGGTTTCATTTACTGCTAGATCCACTGTTGAGAATCAGCCTCAGATCGGTGTCCAGCAAAAATGCCACACCTCCAAAAAGATACCTTTTCGTGGCTTGTGGAAAACGAAAAGATTTCTATGCATTTTTGACATCATTACAACACATTTCAATGGTTTTTGGTTGGTCCTGGGCTCATGAAACATTTCCTCTATGTGGCGTGAAGGGTTAGCTGCGATTTCACGAAGAACGCAAAAGCGGTTTCTGCAAGGCACAAATTGAAACATATCATGCAAAGAACATATATGAGCGCCAGACCAAATATACATGCCAAAACAAGAGAAGAGGCCTATGGGCAAAGCTATGTGCTGAAGAATCCCCCTCTGCCTTCCAAAGCTGTGTCCTGCCCACAACAGCTGCCTGTCAGTCCTGTCCACATGTTGGAGGCAGTTGTATGTTGTGTAGCTCCGACTGTTCCAACACTTCCTGTTCCATTACTGAAGTGCTTGACCTTTCACCCCCCTCCCCTCCGTCTCATGACAGGGTGTGTGTGGGAGGACAAGGAGCGGACATAGAGTGTGTGTGCATGTGTGTGTGTGTGTATACCAGGGTATGAATGAGTCCCAGAGGGCATGAATATGTTTCCCATGACATGGCCTCAGACTAAACAGGCGTTCTCCCCACCCAGACATCCGCCTGTCATTCTCCCCTCAACCGCAGAGAGAGGGAAAGAGCACAAAACATGGGAACACAAAAACACAGACGCATCTCCCTTTTCTCTCTCTCGTTATCTCGCCTTTTCTCTTCCTGCCTCCCTCTCTGTCTCCCTGCCCTTTTGTAGCCGAGTCCTCCCCGTGGCCCTCCCTGCCCAGGTGAAAGACTTCTCCTCGCCCTCTCCCTCACTCTTTGTGCCCCGTGAATGAGAGAGAGAGAGAATAAGAGAGGGAAAGATAAAGAGAGAGCGCCTTCGGACACAAAGGGCAGTGTACCCCTCCCAGGAAGTCTGGGAGAGAGGGAGAAAAAAAAACACATCTTTAGAGGCAGGAGGAGGGGAGGAGAGCATTGTACCCTCCTTCCTGACTCATTGTGTGCATGTGTGTGTGTGTGTGCGCGCTTGCCTGTGCACGCTCATGTGTGATTGAGAGAAACTGAATGCCCAAGCAGCCAGTCTATTCAGATGCAGTAGAAAAAGCAAACACACTTAGACCTCACCCTCACACACACACACACACACACACACTCATACACACACAACTATTTAGGCCCTCTTTAAGGCGGCGCCCGAGCATTGACTGCCGGTTGCATTGTGTGGAAAAAAAGATCCTCTTTCATCATGGCCTTAACTGTTTCAAAGAGCTAAGCGGAGAGGATCAGACTGGCTGAATCCGACTGAAGACATTACTGTCATAGCTACTGTAAAAGACAGCCAAGGTGTGGCTCAAGCACCGCTGATACAGTTCTCTCACCCTGCAGGCAAGGCTCCGGCTGTTGCTTTCCACTAAAGATCTATTACTCTAATGCTTCACACAGATAAGCTGCCTTCAAAGGCTTAGAGCTTACCGCCATTATTGGCTGTTTGTTTGGTAAGAGTCTCCACCTGAGCGAGGGAGAAAGGGATTGACAGACAGGCAAGAAGAAAGACAGAGAATGGAGGAGGAAGTGAGAGGGAAGACCTCAGGGTAGAGTTCTTGCAAAGACATTGTGTGTGTACGTGTGTGTGTGTGTGTGTGTGTGTGTGTGGGCGTGTGTGTGAGAGGGAGAGAGAAAGAGAGCCATGAAACTCATCCTTCAAGGGCAACACAGTGAGTTTGTTTGTGTTTATTTGTTGGTGGTCGCATGAGTTTGCATGTGTGAGTGTGTGTGTGTGTCTGCATTGGTATGTACTGTGCGTGCAATTTTATGCTTCAGAAACAGGCCGAAAATTTTCCAATACACAGCACACATGTTTACTTTGAAACAATATTTCCCCACAGTGAAACGTATCAAGGCATCTTTCCCGCCTAGCTTTGTCTGACTGACACATTTCAGTTCAGTTCCACCGCGGATGCTAGAAGCGGACACCTGACTGCTGATCACATCGGTCCCGGTCTGTGGGTATATTCACACACCAGGGTGGTCCGCCCCACAAAAGCCACCCGGAGGCTGGAGTGTGTGTGAGTGCGTGTGGATGTGTGTGTCTCCGAACATAAACAGGAGTGTTATTCATGTGATGTGGCCAGTTGTTTTGCTGCGCTAAATCACCAGCCCTTGTCAAAAGTCTCCCAGTTTGAAATCGGCTACAATGGGGCTAGGGGTGCATTCACACCCACACACACACACACTGCCTTTGATCTCAGAACTGATAACATACTTCAGTAGTTCTGTTGACGGCGAAGAGGAAATATGATGAATCACATTATTGTAACTACCGGACTGTGTAACTCCACGCTCCAGTTGAAATTTGAAACAGAGATGGAGAGAGAGAGTGAGTGAGTGAGAGACATAGACACACACACACAGAGAGAGAGAGAGAGAGAGAGGGAGCAGAAGGGCCGGAGATGATGAATGGAAACGTAACTCTGCTCTCATGCTTCTGTTCCCCCCTTAAGACATGCTCCTTGCCATGGTTACCATATCAATCACAACATAAAGTAGTCAAATATCGAGTGCTTTACCTTTCCCTCCATGCCAACTCTCTCTCTCTTACATACACATGCACACACACGCTTACTTTGGAATGGAAAGACTAAGCGATCTATCAGAGCACATTGTGCGTGTGCATATCACGGAACACTGGAGGGAACCGCGACGGAAAAACGTCCATCTCTTTTTCATGTCTTTTTTTTTTCTTCCCTATTGCTGCCCCGATTTCACACACACACGCTACCGTGCATAAACACACGAAACGACAAGCACGCACATGAAAATCTAATTCCTCTCCAGGGAAATGGAGAGAGAGAGAGATCACTGGGGGTTTTTGTCAGTCATTCCGCAGACATTCAGAGAGAGGGAGGGAGACGGAGAGAGGGAGGAATGGATAAAAGGAGAACGATTAAGAGGCAGCTCTGTGAGCGTGTTTGTTGAGGGATGAACATGGGTCTCCATGTCTGCGTCCTCTGCTCCCTTATAGCCCTAATTCTGCTGAGGAGTCTTTAGTTCGTCATTCAGCGGCAGACAGAGATCTGAGGGGAGGAGATGGCCTGTGTGCCTCTACTGGTTGAGAGATCTGATGTCCTGGGAGCAACATCAGGCTGTTCGCATGACGCCGCGATGGCCGAGATAGTGCAGGATGGATCTACTGCCTTTCTCCATATGGAGCTATAAGTCGATGAGCAGTTACTGAGCAGTTTGCGACGAACATGTGTACAGATACTCGTACAGAAAAGCACCAACATGCAGACACAAATCTACGTATAATCGCATAAACCTACGTATAATCGCACAACAAAAATACAGAAAAGCACCAACATGAACTTGCATTCTCTCTCTTTCTCTCTCACACACACACACACACACACACACACACAGCAGCCTGTTCCCATGCCCCAAGAGCGTCCAGCAGTTCCCGTGTGTGATGTGGTGAAAGCGTAGCTATAGGGACTGTACCCACCACATCTGCAGCCCCACTGGAAAACAATAGGGGTGTGAAAATGAGGGACAGACATCTTACCACACACACCGCAGCCACCTATAAATGGAACAAATATACTGTAGTTACACACACACACACAGAAACTGACACACACACAAACACACACACATGCACGCGGACACCAGAGATGCCTGTAAAATGGGGACACAGAAACCGCAATTCTAATTGTGAAACTCGCATACACTGCGTAGCCTGCAAAATCTTTGAGCACTCTCTTTCTCTTTTTTTTTTTTTTTTGCGGCCGTTTATTTGCGCTGAAAATATCTGCACGTCACTGCGCCAGCCGACACAATGCACATGTGGTAGTCATCAATCATAATTATCATGGTTTAAAAAAGCCACAGCTGTTATTTGATTTTAAAAACAAGCCATAGCGCAGCGGCGTCCAACGATACGTCAGGTTGTCAGCGGAGGCCTTGGCCTGCAGAGCAGAAATGTCTCTCTCTCTCCGGCTTCCCAACGAGCTAGTTGGAGAGCACAGCCGAGCTGAGCTGCATTCAACCTTTCCCCATGACTCACCACTGTGCGTCTTTATTTTTAAACACTTTCTCTCTCCATCGCTGCGTGTTTATTCTGTCTGAGTGAGGCCGCTGTTATGGACTTCACACAACGTTTGTTTATGGCTTCTTTAATCAGGACCAGATAATGGTGGAGAGTTGTCTCCATCCGTAGACTCATCCCTCGAAGCTGGGAGACGTATGTGCCTGTGTGTGTGTGTGTGTATGCCTGTGCTTGTGTGTGTGTGTGTTTCTATACTTGAATGGTCTCTCCAAAATGTTCCAATAAATAGTTTTCTCAGCAGAAAATTGGTACACAGAGACTGAAAAGGATAAAGGTGTGTGTGTGTGTGTGTGTGGCATATGTGAGTGGAGGCCTCAGACTGAATTGGATGTGTGCTTTCCGTGTCATACATGATCATGTCAACTGGTTTCCTGTTCCTACTAGCCATGTCATCCTCATGGAAACTTTGTAATCACTTATATTCACTTCTGTTCTGAATTTAATCAGACTGTACTGGTCTGGTTGTATGCATTCACACATTACTGTCTGGAGCTGTAAAGGATGTAATGTAATGAAATGGAACAAACACGCAGCGCAGGAGTTACATGTTTTCATTGCAATAGACGTGTTAATAAGAGTATTATTTGGGCTGTGTGGTGGCCTAGTGGTTAGAGAAATCATCACTCCATAGAAAGACCCAGGCTCAATACCCCATTTCGGCAAATATCCACCCTGCTTATGTGTCCTGTGAGCAAGACACTGAAAACGTACCAGCTCCAGTGGTGCTGTTCTGTAGCTGAAGCTGACCTCTGACCTCCCTGGAGGAGGGCAAGTGTAAAGAGAATTTCTACATTATTATTATACTTTCATAAGGAAAAAATCCAATGCTACATAATTAACTGGCCTACGGTCAACTTCCCCAAATCTCGTGGCACACGTGATAAACGTGGTAAACGTTACTAGCTCTTCACATGGTGAGAGCACATCTCTTCACACTAACTGACAGTTTCGACAGTGAGAGTGGATCTCCCTACACACACACACACACACACACACACACAGTATGGACAGTTGGACACAACCCAAGGCCTGGTGTTGAGTGTCTTTGCGTACTTGACAGAGCGTTACCAAACTCCTGGTACGCTGGATTTGTCTTGTCACAATTGGTAAATATGACAGGCTCCTCTAATGCCCTAGTTTGCGAATCAAAGCATTGCCATGCAGTGTTTTTTTTTTCCACATTGCTCCAAAAGCTGAGCGTAGATCAGGGTCTGCGGATAGATCCATCCAGCCCCCCCTCAGCCTGGCTGACTCGACAAACAAACAGCCAGTGTGTCAAAACTCCCAACTGAGAAGGGCTTCTGAGAGCACAGTTTACACTCGCTAGCCCGGTGGTCTGGCTTTATGAGCAATGGTTAGTGTCATACACACACACACACACACACACACACACACGCACGCACACACACACACGCACACGCCCAAGCCTCACTCTTGAAGACTCGTGCTAGACCCCAAGGGTTGTGAAAGCAAAGCAGGGGTGACGTCACACCTCCTCGCTTTCATTGTGTTTATCAAAGAGATGACCTTACATGACTGGGGCCACAAGGTTATATATGTTTTCTACCAAAGGCTGACACATAAGTTGTCCTTACATTATCCCAAACATTAAAAAAGTAGGTTATGTGTGTGTGTGTGTGTGTGTGTGTGTGTTGTCTGTGCATGCATGCGTGTGTGTCCGAGCATCCTGCACCTCTCCCTCTTTGACCGCAACCCAGCTGCGTCAACACTCACCCCCCCACACACCCTCTCACGTCAGAGTGTGTGTCAGAGAGGCAGAGAGAAATGGAGTGTGTCTATGTTATAGCCCCGAACAAAGGGGGAAGGAGATGGTCTCCTGAGAGACCTGAGAGAGAAAAAAAGAAGAAGAGAGAGGGAGGGAGAGAGAGAAAGAGAGAGATAGGGAGGGAGATTGAGGGTCAGATCTGAGAGAAGGTAGAGAAACACATCTGGAAAAGAGAAAGAATCACTGGGACGAGGAGGAAATTACAGCTGCCCAACAATGATTCATTGGGGAAAATTCTATTCTACGCCTCCCGCTCCCCTCTCCCCTCTCCCCTCCACCGCTCCTCTCCTCCACCGCCTCCAACCTCTATACCTAACCCTCTAACCTCTCTCCGCTTCTATACTCCCCACTCTCGATGATTGATCGGCATGTGAAAAATGCATTCTAATCATTTTGTAATTTTACTTGTTCCAATGGCCTTCAAAGAGCGTGGTTATGGTATATATTGATTGATAGTTTGATATTGATGCCCCCCTCCCACCCCTCTCTCTCTCTCTCTCTCTCTCTCTCTTTAGGGATCTGAGTATGAATAACATCAGTGAGATCCAGCCCAGAGCCTTCCACAGACTGCACCTGCTATCAGAACTGTGAGTACCAAATCATTCACCTCACATTCAATTAATGAATCTGCATCACCACTACTCATACATGACAAGAAGCAGTCAATCCCCAAGCCGCTGATATGTGCGGACCTCAGCGATGGGGATTGATGACTCTGGCCTGCCTCTGATCTCTCCTACCAAGAAACTGCCTGCAGCAATTCACCAGTAGATCCTTAGATGGCTGCAAAAAAGAGGGAGGCGAAGGGAACCTGATATTCACCCAGAGAGTGGATATACGGTCTTTAATGTGTGCAGAGAGCAGGTTCTGTGCTCAGCATCCAAGCCGCCGCTGTCTTACCTCCCTGGACTTTGTTTCAACTGGACAGCTCAGCGGGAGCAGTACACACGCAGACACATGCCTCGGCCAAGACAAACACACACTATAGGAGAACTTGAGGACAGGACTGGGGAAAATGAGGAAAGCAAAGATTTATATTTTTCTCATTTTTAGCTATAAGGGAAGGGCTGATGCTCTTCGAGGAACAGGCGCCCCAGAAAAATCGCAAAGCTTTCTGAGAACTAACTGTACACCTAATACATCAGTTGGCTTTTCAAGACTATTGTTGACCTGGCCGGATCTCGGATCTGACCACTCAGCAGAATTCAGCTAAGTCTGGGGTTGAGAAGGGCTGCCCACAGATATGCCCTGAGGGTCTGTGTGTGTGTGTGTGTGTGTGTGTGTGTGTGTGGGTAGGTGCATGTCTGCTTGAGTGTTTGTGCATGTGCAGTTACACGTGCGGGCGTATGTGTGTATATCAGCTTGCACCTGATTCTTTTACTACTAAAGCCTGCAGCCAGTCGGCCATGAGCTGTGTGTGTGAGTGTGTGTGTGTGTCGGCATCGGGTGTTTGAACAGTCCGTTGTTTTCTTTGCTAATGCTCGCAGCTGCAGCCTGTGAGGCATGAGCTAATGATGATGAAAGTTAAAGGCTAGCTGGATAACAGTACAGTTGACTTTGGGTCACAGTCAAGCTGGGTCTGACCTCTTGGTCGCAGCGGTGCGGTGACTCACATCACCAAGGGTAGAATGAAGCTAAATGATGTTATGTGACACCTTGAGGTTGGAGACTTTGGTTTGACTTTATTGGCCTGTTAAGCTGAACTTCTGCTGTCATACAAATGATGGAGGACAGAAATTGCTGATGGTTTGACACCAATCAGAACCACTCAGCGCATACTGATGCTGACATTTGCTTGTATTTGGGGGGGTGTGTCTTGGACGGGGCTCATCCTGTTGTTTTTAGTGATCGTCCAGAGAAATCCTCCCTCGTCGCCAGCGCCCAGTGTTTTATAGCCCCACTCATCTTGCTCTTTTTGTATCGCTCTCATGTCCCGACGCTTTATGGACAGGTTCTGCTGCTTTGTAACTCTTCCAAGGAGGATGTTCCTGCCATAAAGCCAATTTTTATGGCCTGCTGATCGTTTCTGGAGACGATGATGATGTTCCAAGGCAGGAAGAAGCACATCTCTGATCTCCACCCCTATCTAGAAGGTTTAGAGAGATGGGGCGTAGCGGGTTATGGTAAACACATTGTAATTACAACAACTTATAGGGCTTAGGAAAACAAACTGAGGCTCTAAACACAAACATGGTTGGTTTGAGCGAGATGAGAGTTTGATGTGGGTCTACAGCACTGGCTGGTAGCGTAGGGAGAAGCAAGGGCCAGACATGTTGTGACTGGTAGAGTGATAAAGTGTTTGATGTTGGGCTTTACCTCCCTGCCTGCCCTCCCTCTCCCTCTCTCCTTTCCAATTCATTTCTACTGCCCCCCCATCTCCCTTTTTCTGCAGGCTATTGCAAGCTGTAGTTGCTGCCTTTGATGGCTTCTCTAGTTTTTTTTCGTCCCTCACCACATTCATACAAACTAAATTAAAATGTGCTTATAGCAAGAAGTCCAGCTTTCATTTGAGGTGTTTCTGTTTTAGCGTATGGGGAGGGGGAGTATGAGTAAATTCATATGAGCAACAGAGAGAGAGTAGTTCTAAGAAGTGTTGCTCGTAAACGTAAATTGTATGCCATCATCCTCCCCCTCATCTTTAGCTCTAACATCTATAGTATCAGAGCGCAAAGAGTTAATCCCTTTGAACTTCAAATGAGGTGATTAAATTAATTCACAAAGCAGGTACCAAATCTCGCCAGGCTAAACTTCCCTTTGATAAATGGCGGCATTAATATTGATAATAAGATGTAAGTGTTCTTCGCCCCTCCCTCCAGCCCTTTCTCTTTCTAACTCACCCTCTGTCTATATCTTACTCAATTGATCTCAGATCCCTCTCATTAAGCCTTCATTTACTGCTTTGATCAGTGAGTCCCCTCTAAATACAAACACACAAACCTACACGCAACTGTCAATCAGAGACAGCATGAACAGAGGCGAACGAGGGGTAGACTGCGTGTCTTTGGATTAATGAGAGGGCAGCAATGCCCAGACTCAGGTAGAGACTCCAAGACTGGTTACTCGTCTATCTGACATATCAAAGACAACCCCTCCTTTCAAATGCTCCGCTCCGATATCAAAGATGTGCTGTCTATTCCTGATCTAATTGCAACTTGGAACTAGCGGGGGGCGGTTTTAGCTGAAATTGTCCCCCTAAAAGCCCTTCCTGAAAAACACTTTACAAGGCGACAGCGCTTTCCGCCCATCACCAGAATCAAAGTCCATGTCTTCGTACCTCCGGGGCTCACATTTCAATCTACCTTCTTCCTTTGACTCCGCTGATAATCAGTCATTTGGGTTGAGTCTCTTTTGCTCATCCGGGATGTTATCTTATCATTATCCGCAGCTTTCACTCACCTCCTAAATACAGAGTCGAAACCAGAGCAGTCAAAGTGGCCTGAAAGGCAAGACAATCTCGCTGGATCTTTTGAAGGGCCCTGTCAGTGTTGGCTTTACCTCTTTTGACGCACATTATTTCCAGCTTAAGTAAAGGAGCATGGGATAAGGTGATTTCTGATATCAGTTCAAGATATAACAGAACTTGACATTTTAATAAATCTGATCTCGTCATCTCTGGAATATCCAGCCCAGGCGTCTCCAACATTGTGAGGCCGCTATCAGATGCTCTCTGACTATCTGACATGAAAGCAGCTGCGAGAGGAGAGAAGTGGTGAGTTGAGGCCAGCGCTGCCCTGCTCCTCTTCCTCTTGGTGATAAGATTGTCTGCCGATAGGCCAGGACTATGACGTAGGTGAGGGTTAGCGGGTTACAGTATTGGCTGTCTTGATACTCCAGGTGCACCACACAGCTGGGACTATCTAGGTCAATTAAAATGAGATGCATGTTTTCCTTTTTGTGTTGCCAGCATCAGAGTTTTTGTCTGCCTGTCTCTCTCTCTCACACACACATGTACCCACCCACACGCATATACACACACACGCAGAGACAGCTTTGCCCATGTCTATATATTACTCCAGTAATTTCAGAGGTTAACGCCAGGTTAAGTGGTTGACCTTCAGGTTGGACCTCCGAGGGGAGGGAGGGATAATATTTCTATTGATGGACGGAGGGTGAGAAGGGTCACACAGGCATACACGAGTGTACAGACACACACACACACACACAAACTAGCCTCTCTCTGATAAGACTCTGTTTCTCCTCTGCTTCTTCTTTCATCACCAACACACATCAACCATCCTGGCCCTGTTGCCTCTATGCCTCTCTATCACTACCTGAGATACTATCCCACAACGTGCTGCTTTAGGTCTTTATTCCAGCTTTTTGTTTATTAGTTTGAGGCAATGGGACATGGTGATACATGGAGTAATCAGCAGTTGGCATGCTTTAGTAAAGCCCTCATTGATCATCCATGATGGCAAGGTGGCCTCACCTTCGTTACTAATGGCTGCGCTAGAGTTGAATTATGTTGAGGTGGAATTTGTTATCTACACCATCCAAGGGCAAAATCAAATTTAACCATCCCCAAATCAAATTAAAAGAAAAAATAGTTTGAGCCACAGTTTGACAAGAGCAAGGCGCCTTTCATTAGAATGAGATTGATGTGGAACGACTAGGAGGCTAAGTGCGGAACATTCACTCATATGTACACTCATTTACACACATATACACACGCATAAATACTCACACACACTGATATCATGGAAACATTTGGTCAATGGCAACTGTTGGTATTCTGATGTCTATCAAGGATGTCTGAACATTTCTTTCCTTTTTCAATATCCATCTTCACTTTCGACATAATTATCCCTTTGACAAATGAAGTCGGCAAAAAGCATGATTCCACTCTAATGCTGTTTTGGCTCTAATGGTGCAGCTAATAGAGAAAGGCTGGTTGGCAGTAGGACATACACATCATACCATGGCCTTAACTACAATGTTTGTTTTCTAAAACTCTAAATTATTGGCCCTCCTTTTCCCCCTTTAGAAAAGGTATTTATTTTTCTTTGGTGCTACCTATATCTTTTTTCCATCCAATGCGTCTGTAACTAATCATTGCGTTTGAATTGCAACCAAAAGAAGGCACTTAAGGGCCTTTGCAGAAAGAGGCTTAGATCTATTTTACTGGTGTCAGGACCTCAGCAAGGCCTATTGAAACCGTTACCCCTGGAAAAGTAGCTATTCAAATGGTCCCCAGTGACTAGCTTGTGCAATAGCGGAAACTGAAATTGTATTGAAGGAGAAGACATATTGCCCTCCGAGGGACAACAAATAGGTAGTATACAGGCCTATTTATGAGTGAAATTCGGGCGTGTTTTTAAAATAGTTTAGTTAGTATGTTTTATCAGATTCCCACATCTAACAGAACATATCTCTTATTTTGGAATAAAAAATAATACTGGAATTTGTAGGGCCAAAGCACTGCAGTAAATATATATATATATCATATAGCACATATCAACTCTGAATCATCTATGTCTTCCATCTCTGTGAAATCTATATTGAGACGTCGCGTGGCGCAGTCGAAGTCTGTTTTGACTGAGTTTTGACTGTGGTTTGAGAAGCATGACTAAACGGCCACACAATGGCTTGGATTATGATCAATCCAGTTTGTATTCGGTACGAATATGTGAGCGTGCCTGCATGCGTACGCGCGAGTGTGTGTGTGTTTGTGTTGATAGATATGAGCCCTATAAGAGTTCTAAACTGGGCTGAGTGTGAGATTTGGCAGGCGCGGGTGGGGTTGAGTGGTTCGCCACCGCACAGTAATAAGAGTGAGACATGTTGACATGAATATCAGATGTCAGAGGGAGGCCGCTGGGAGCCCTTGTCCATTACCATCTGGGTGATAGTGGGTTGGCAAGGCAGTCAGCCCTCTATAACAATATCCTGGCACTGATGTAATGGCTCAGCAGAAGGGAGGCTGCTTAGCGTAGGGCTGAAATGCAAGGCAAATGTCACCTGTAGAGCATGGTGCTATACGAGGATGTAAATGGGTAGCTTTTGTGTGTGTGTGCGTGTGCGTGCGTGTGTGCATGTGTGTTTAATAGAAGTGGGTGGTCTTGAGCTGTGAAGACCAAATCTGTGTTTAAAGTGTGCTTCCAGCTCGTGACCTTGAGAGTTACTCTGTTGGACTGAACGGTATTTATTTGGACGTCTTATACACACTCACAAATGACCATTAGGTGCTGTGTTTAATAAACAAACTGATTGGATTGCTTGTGTGTATGTGTGTGGTTTCTCTCCCTCGCTGTCCTCGAGGCCCCCTGAACTGGCCCAATTTACCTCAAGGACGGGGAAAATAGCACACGCGTCCACACGGCACACGCCGCTATACGCACGCAATTTGGGCACATGCCGCACACACACGCGTATATACCTTACACACACGCGCGCGCACTCGCACACACACGAACAAACATACTTTCACATCACGCCGCACTTGTTGACCCAATCTCAGTCTCATTCAATTCACTCTTTACTCACTCATCGGCGCTCTCAGGGTTGGGTAGAGTTTCAGGGTGTGCTTCGGGCCAATAGCAACCACATTGAAGGGAATAGAATATTGTTATTTGCATACTGCCCCAACGGTAACCCTGAAGCAGGAACCCAAGGATGAAGTCATGTAGGAGCTCACTCCAGGATCTTAAGGAGTAAAAGCAAAAGACAAACTTCTCTTATGAGACTTGTGAATTTTTGGGTCCGTGCTTATATTTCATTTTTCTCTTTTATTCTTTTGTTCTCTCCTTTGTACTCTCTCTGTCTCCCAGGCGTATCTCAGGGAATCAGCTGAGGTTTATCTCGGGCCACGCTCTCCAGGGCCTCCACAACCTCAAAGTTCTGTAAGTAACCTCCTCCCTCCCTCCCTCCCCGTCCTCCTCCGGTGGTTCAGTCCTCCTCCCTGGTGGGTTGTTCCACTCCAGCCTTACGGGGGGATGGAGTTGTGCGCCTGCCTTGAATAAAACACACAGGCCACGCATCATTAACTGCAGTTAAAGTTTATGGGCTGGGGGAGACCTGCCCTGCTCGCAGCTCCTTCGTTTCCAAACAGGCCCTGTTTCAGTTGCGAGCATGTGCACACACACACACGCGCACAAACATACACACACACACACACACAGGTGTAATGCAGGGACCTCCCAGCCACACCACCCACAAAGATTACAAGTGACAAAAAATTCACTTAAAAAGCCACTCAAAGCTGTTCTCTTAACACCCCATTTCACACAGTGTGTTCTTAGCCTTATGATCCACGGCTGCCAACTCACAGTATAGCACCGCCATGAAGTGTTAAATCTCAAAAAAGTGCAAAGCAATCATAGAAACCATAGTACCTTTTTCTAAATTATGGGTGGGTCCTCTAATGACTTGTGGGCATATTTCTAGTGAGTGCAAGACAAGGGTATTAAATAGGTTTTCATGAGCCTTGGCAAAATACTCAATTCCTTTTGGACCCTGGCTGAAAAAGCCTGAGAAGTCCTGCCATAGAATATAAACTTAGGTTGAAAATTGTGGTTTGTAATTTGAGGGAATCTGGGGGATTACCAGGCCTATAAATTAATCTTCTTTCACCTTGTGTTGTGAAACTCTCCAAGACAGAGCGAAGGAACCAGCAATGAATCCTGGGCTATTATGTCATTATTGGGAAAGGACACACACACACACACACACATACGCACACACACACACACACACTCTATAACACCCTTTATAAACTTTAGACACAGTCTCTGTGACCTCAGAGCAGCTGCGCCGTTGGTTTCCTTCCTCAATATATTAGCTGAAGTCACCTTATGTCAAACTCAAACGGACCACTGACCTTGTGTAGGGTAACCGCAAGGTCCCTGCATACTCTCATACACACACACACTAACACACACATACACACACACACACACACAGCAAAGGTTATGAACCCAGAGTGGAGTTCGGTGAAGCTGCCTGTAGGGGATTTCTTTGAAACAGGAACAGATAGAATTCAGTGTATTAATCATGTCATCACCATCCCAGTGGAGAATAACAGTGAAACATTTCCCCCTCCAGTCCTTTCAAACCTGAGCACCACTTTCTCTGTTCTGATGCAATCACTGTAACTTACACAGACAGGGCCGAAAGAGGCTTGTGAAATGCACTATGAAAAAGTCTGTGTCACATTGAGTTATGTAAATGAGAACTGCAAAACAAAATACACTCTTCACAGCTTGAGACATCATAAATGCATTGAATTGGCAACTTTGTGACCATCACTTAAATAAAAAATATGTATATAGCTCTCCAATATGACGACGATTGTTTTTCTTTCCTTTCCTTCTCCTGCTGCCTTTCAGTAACAAGACTATGTTAGCTTTTGATTTAATGATTCGAAGTTTAGCAGGCCATGAAGGTTTCTAGCAATACCGTCTCCAAAAAGTCTTGAAAAATAGTGCGGGTGACAAATTGATTTTGTTGTGAATGGTCTGTTACATCGCTACAGAGACATCAAGGCTCTTTCACAATCGCAAAAAAATGATGCATAATTCTCATAATAACCTTACTGTAAGCTAAGACGTTTAACTGCCGTGACACATGCTCTCACACTCACAGACACACACACACACACACACACAGACTGCTCTGACTGTTGTGGCACCATGATGCCATGATAAAGGCATAACGGCGCTGCTGTGAGCGACACACTGGAGACTATACGCCTCATGCTCTAATGTCAGACGACTGGCCATGATAAAAACTTCAGAGAAAGAGGGAGAGAAAGAGAGAGAAAGAGAGGGAGGGAGAGAGGAAAGAGAGAGGGGTTATTGTTTGCTCCCCACTTCCTCCTCGCTTTTTGCTCCATTCTTCCGAGAATGACATCAGCAGCCCACCCAAGGAGCTTCTCTCTCCCTCTTTCTCTTTTCCTCTACCCTTCATTCTCTCTGGTTCTCTTCAAGCTCTCACTGGCCCTTTCCCTCCTGTGTCAGATTTCCCCCGCTAAGGAATTATTTGTTCTGCTTGATGTGCCCTCACGCACACCACACACACTCTATCACCTATAAACCTGCTGTAAACATATTTACTTTTATACCTATATACCTATATTGACCGGTGTGTATGTGCCTTTTTGTAGGATGCTCCAAAATAACCAGCTAGAGAGACTTCCCGATGATGCTCCGTGGGACCTACCCAACCTCCTGTCGCTGTGAGTTTCTCTCTCTGTCACGCGCACACACACACACACACACACACACACACACACACACACAGCAACTACACTACTTTATCCAACAGTGAAGGAAACATCCCCTGGCCACCCACCCACACACATCTCAGCCTTAACCACAGTGCAGGTATAGAGTACCGCTGACATATTACAGACCATATCCCATCGCCGGCTGCCATAGTTATGCATTCATTGCCGTACTGCTTGATGGTAGGAGTCACAGCCCGACTGTGTCAGCGCAGTTCATGGTAGCATCTGGAAGCCATGAGGGAAACAGCAGACACTGCAGGCCAGGGAGAGCATCTCCAATGAGCTGTGAAACAACCCCATTTTCCATCAGTTCCCCCTCTCTTCCTCCTCCGCTCCTCTCCTCCGTTCTTCTCCCACCACCCACACCGCTATCCCCCTGGCTAATGAGGGTGTTTGGTGGCCTAATTGTCTCATCTGCAGGGTCAGCGTGCATGTGTGTGTGTGTCAGCATGTGTGTGTGTGTGTGCGCGCGTGCGGGTGGGTGTGTGCATGTAGACCACCTCATCTGTAACTCCTCACCCCTACCCGCCTCTCTCAGCAACGTACCGCACACATACTCCCTGTTTTCCAAATTAATAATTCCCTGTAAATATCCATAAAGCCATTTTCTTCATCACACACACACACAGCCGGTGTTTTAACAGAGGAAGGGCGTGCACATGTAATTCCTCTACCACCAACAGCGTTTCCCCGTCTGGTAAAAAGCAGGCCTGCTCCTCCTCAATACAGCTATCGAGCTCGCACACACACACATACACACACACACACTCACCCCTCCAAACACATACTGTGGCTCGTTAATCAGGCTCTCCTGAGGCACTGTGTGAGTGCGTGTGTGTGTGTGCATCGTCATTTGTGTATGAGAGAGCATCTGCATTTTCTGTGCACTCATACTGATGTCTGTATCATCCGTCTGTATGTGTGTGTGGTCTCCTCTCAATCTCTGAGATGGTCTCAGGTGATGAAATACACACACACACACACACACACAGAGAGAGACAGTGTATAAAGACGCACCTTGTCATTACCGTAATGATAAGCCCAACGGAGGAGGATTACTGGAAAGGCTTTGGAGAGTGAAGCTTGTCGGCGCCGCACACTGACATGAAACACACCAGGTGAAAAGGAGAGAGAGAGAGAGAGAGAGAGAGAGAGAGAGAAATCACCTGAGTCAGCACCTGGGTTTAAAATTGGTATAAATGTTTATATAAATCAGCACTAAATCCCTAGCAAGAATCCTTTTGTCAGCACAGAACCTAAATTAAGTTAGAAATTAGTCTCGCCATTTAGACCAGGCTATTAAAAACATATTAGTGCTCCAGTTTAGTTGGGTGCCACCACAAGCAGACAGACATATTTTGGGTCCCAACCCGCAGATTAAAAAATGGTGCCTCGAGTTGGATAATCACCACTGTCGCTGAGTTCCAGAAGACACATTAAACCGACATAACCTTGGTTTTATAGATTTGACACAATGGCAGTGAAACGTCCTCTTCCGAGTTCCCCTTGCATAACATTTTGACCATCTGTTGAATTGAACCAGAGGAGTCGGGTCCACAGATCTGCTGGATCATTTCAGAGAAACTTTCTCTTTGTGTTTCTCTTTCTCTCTCTATTTCTCTCTCTCTCTCCCTGAATCGGATCTCAGACTTTGATGTGACGGACAGGAAATAGCTGCTGCTTTATTGGCTTCTGTGGAACATTCCTGGTTCCGTCTGGACCTTCTGCGGGCCTGGCAGGTCCACCCAGAGGAGCAATTATTATTCTGCCTTAGAGAACAAACCAGAAAGTTGAAGGGTCTTCCGCAGCTTTCATCCTGCACTCTGGGTCAGGGACAAACAATGTCCACAGGTAGAGCACACAGGATACACAAGGATGCTGTTTAGCCTAGAATCAAGATGTGCTGTGGAAGTAGGCAAGATGAGATTTGTTGAGGCTCTTTGTGTGTGTGCGCCTGCATGCACGTGTGTGTATTTACATGCTTGCGGGTGTTTCTCCGTGTGCTCGTGTGTGAGCATCTGTCGATGTATACAGTTGCCTCTCCTGATGGAAAATTTCCCCGGGGAGAAAAGCCCAGGGTTCAGAGTTCAAGTTCAGATTTCACTTTGATGAGGCTGTTTGTTTGGTGGAGTCTCCAAGGGGTGAGGAGGTTGAGGAGGAGCTGAAGGGCAAGAATCAAAGAACCAGAGTGGAAGATTGATACGGGAGGGTGTTTGAAAGAGGAACAAGAGTTAAGGAGTGAGATGCAAAGGGGTTTGCGGCGGCTGGGAGTGAATTTAGGAGTGCATCAATGAAGATGTAAGAAACAAAGTGAGTGTGAGAGGGGCTGGAGGGAGGAAAGGGAGATTAATGAATGAGTGTGAAGGGCCAAGGAAAGAAGAATAGCGAGAGGAAGTGGTCCCAGCCTGTCAACCCTGCCCTGAGGGGATCATTCATCACCATGGACAGTGTTGTGTGTGTGTGCGTGTGTGTGCATTCACGTGTGGTGTGTAGGTGTGTGTGTCAGGGTCCACACTCAGTGCCTGTGGGTTGCGGACAACAAGAGAGACAAGGGACAAAGGGTTGTTGGGTTGCACGGTCGAAGGGATGGAAGGGGAAGTGTGTAAATGAGTGTGCGAACGTCTGTGTGTGTGTGTGTGTGTGTGTGTGTGTGGTGGTAGTGGAGGTGGAGGTGTCATAAATTCATCAGATGAAAGCAGCCGCGTGTTTGTTGACACTAGAAAAGCATTTATCTGAGTGGTGGAAACATCAGGGTCTGATGGCGACGGAGAGAGTCCGACGGAGAGAGCGAAGGAAGGAGGAACAGATGAAGAGAGGAGGGGGGAAAAAGAGACACTGAGGGAGGAAGAGTTTTCACAACATAAACAAATTTAAGAATGGGAACGGAGAAACGGGGGAGCGGTAAAACGAGACGCAGTCACACAGATCGTTTGTGCGTGCGTATGTCTGCGTCTCGCTTACATTTCATACAAGTCTGTGCTGGTGTAGCTATACATGGCTTATTTAGCATGGGCATAAATCGTAATGAAGAGCTTCTAAAAAAGCTGCAGCGAAGATGAAAGGAGGAGAATAAAGGATGTGTAATTCTCATAATAACCTTCCAGTAAGCTAAAGCGTTTTCACTGCCACGACACACAGCCATGAATGCACGGACACACACATTTGCACATAAGCAAACATACTGTACTCAGATTTTGTGATTATCTCACTAAGCCCAGTTCCTCTCCCCCACCCAGGCGTCTTGATGCTAACCTGCTGTCTGAGGTTCCGGCTGGGGCCTTTAGAGGGGTTCGCTCCCTCAGACACCTGTGGTTGGACGACAACTCCCTAACAGAGATCCCGGTGACGGCCCTGGACTCTCTGCCCTCGCTGCAGGCCATGACCCTGGCCCTCAACCAGATCACACACATCCCAGACCACGCGTTCACCAACCTCTCCGCCCTCGTCGTGCTGTGAGTGACGTCTTGAAGTTTGTTGAGTTTTTTCTGTTCGAGGGTTGTTTGTTTAAAGCTCTCCTGGATTTGAGTTCCTCAGCTTACCAGAGAAATTATTTGTTCCGTTGACTTAGAGCGAGAGCGGTGATGACTGTAGTGTGGAAATGTTTTTGAGAAAGAGTCATTTTTGATTTGTTGAAAAATGTTTGTGGCCTTTTTTCCAGTCATCTCCATAACAACCAGATTCAGAGCATGGGAGAGAGATGCTTTGAGGGTCTACATAGCCTGGAGACACTGTGAGTATCTCTCTCTCTCTCATGCACACACACACACACACACACACACATACAAACACACACACACATATACACAAACTTGCACGCATGCACGCATGTATGCATGCAGAAACAATTTGGACAGTACTTACCATTATATACAAACCAGCCATTCACAGGCATTTACACACACACACACACACACACACACACACACACACACACACACACACACACACACAGTGAAGTACTTTCATTTCAGAGTTAAATGACTACCTGCTCTGTTTCCCCAAACACTGACGCAGTTATCGTAATGAGAAAGTATCAGCGAGTATCAACAGCCAATCAGTATGCTTGTGTTTAGACCAATCACATTGCCTTAGAATAACCTTATAAGATAAACGGCGAACTGGCTGAAATATAATACCTCAAGAAAAGTAATATGACACAAAGACAGCCATGAACTCACTCACTTATATTGTGGGTATGGTTTATTTTTGTATATATGCAAGTGTTTGGGGTGGGCTTGGAAAATCTTAAATTCATGTCTATTTATAGATCATATATACCTAGTGTGCCCGCACAATAATGAATGTAGCGCCAAATCATGATGTTATTATGATTAATGTTCCAGTCATTCCAGCAGGTGCTTTAAGGTTGCACAAAACCACAGACATCAAATTAAGGATCGGAATGCAAAGATGAAAAGTTCCCCTTTGATTAGCTTGAAGTAACATCAACAGATTCCTCTGTGTTTTGTAAGAGTAATCGCTGTGCAGGGCTGAGGTCAAACACGGCTCAGCGTGACTGTAGGAGAGCTGTTTGAGCGTACGTGCTGCAGCCTTGATTCCTTGATCCTAACCTCATGCCTACATGGCCACAGCAGACAACTGAGTCAGTCTTTTCAGAGGAGGAGAGAGAAAAAGAGAGAGAGAGAGAGAGACGGCGAGCGAGCAATGTCTACCGCTGCAAAATTCATGGTGGTCTGGTGAACACGCCGTTTTTGACACATGTAGTTTAACAGCCTGCTGAAGTGTAAAAAAATTATGTGTTCCTTTTTATGAGCGTGTGTGTGGGCACATGCATGTGTGTGCCTATGCGTAAGTACATGCACTTCTGCTTGTACACTCGCAAGCGTGTGTCCGTGTCCGGCCAGCTTAACACTCTATTTAAAAGCCATTATCCGTGCTGGGAAATGTGAGGGAACGGGGTGTAAGTCTGGGGTTGGGATGATGAAGGGGATGGAGGGAAGTGAGAGAAAGAGAAAAAGAGGGATGGAGCCTTCTGGACCAGAATAGTGTGTGTTAAAGTGTTTGGGCCATCAGTGGCGTGGAGGGAGAGATGATTCAGCGGGATAGGATGACAGGTGTCATTGACGTGGTGATTGTGCTGGTATGAGGGGTTAATCTCACAGTGGCCTCACATATGAGAAATATGAGAGGCCATCTGCATCACCACAAACACCCCTCCCCTCCCCCCATCCCGAAACCCCCGGTGCGTGCATTATAAAATCATTACTATGAGGAGCCGTCTAGGGAGCTGTTAGAAAATACAATGGCATATGCAGACAAGACAGGCTTACACAGACTGACAAACATTTCACAACATTCACTCACGCTTGCGCAAACACAGACGTGCATGCACATATGCGTAGACATATGCCTAAATGTACACAAGCACATATTCACACGCATGCACAAACACACATACTCCCATGCACATGCACACAAGCAGACATACATGCACATATACACACATGAGATAAAACCCTTTTGCCTGCCACCTGTATAAGAGCTGTGTGAACCATAGCAACGGTTGTTTTGCTGCAGCCTGTTGCTGTGATATCTCAGTGTTTCCTGAGAAACTAATAGGAGACAGACCATAATAATCAGGTCAGAGCAGCAAAGGTCAAGGGTCAAATCAAGACTTCACACTACAGCTGTCAGCCTCTCAGAGAGGACAGGAAAAGGCTATGCATACACACACACACACACACAGACACACATTCGCACACATAAACACACAGAACATATATGGATGAATCATAATTTCTATCGCAGGGAACTGAAATCACTCAATCAAGCCATGGATTTAATGTTTAAAAACATGATTTATTCATCAGCGTATATCTCACTTTGTCTCTCTATCTCCCTCTGTTTCTGTTACTCTCTCTCTCTCTCTCCCTTTCTCTCTCTCTCAGGGATTTAAACTATAATGATCTGCAGGAGTTCCCTGTGGCCATCAGGACACTGACTAAGCTTCAGGAACTGTGAGTATATACACACAACACACACACACACACACGCGCACACACGGACACACACACACCTGCCTGACATGACTATCGTGGTTGCGTTATCCCAAATAATCCCGTTAAGTGATTTTAATGTGGCACTCGGATACAATCTCTCTCACCCTAAACAGGTGCTGGCTACACCCCCACACACCCGCTCGACTGCACGTACACACACACGCACACACACGCACGCAAAATATGATTTCCCTCAGCTTCAGCAGATGTTCTGCAGCGCGTATGTGTGTCACAGATACAGAGTGTATGTGTGCGTGTTTACATCTCATGTATCCTAAAATGTTTTTCAGCTGTGCAACGACAGGTGCGACATGAGGACATATGACTTGACTCTCGCTCTCAAACACACCCTCTCTCTCCTCCACACACACACACACACACAGACACACACATACACACACAAAATCAGAAACATATTGATTGTGTGTATGACTTACAGTATGCGTTTATATTTTGCAGGGGCTTCCATAACAACAATATCAAAGCCATCCCTGAGAGGGCCTTCGTGGGAAACCCTCAACTGCAAACCATGTGAGCATAACGCACAGGCACGCACACACACACGTGCACATAGAAGATGAACACACAAATGCTGTAGTATGTCATCATCAAGTACAGCAACATTCTCTCCCAAAAACAAAACAATCAAAGTACGTCCAACAAATGTT
The DNA here is from genome assembly GCF_048128805.1 of Centroberyx gerrardi. Taxonomy (NCBI): domain Eukaryota; kingdom Metazoa; phylum Chordata; class Actinopteri; order Beryciformes; family Berycidae; genus Centroberyx; species Centroberyx gerrardi. The sequence continues at coordinate 12,804,347 of NC_136010.1, forward strand.
GCTTTCTTTCTCTCAGTCACTTCTATGAGAACCCCATCCAGTTTGTGGGAAAATCCGCTTTCCAGTTCTTACCTAAGTTGCACACACTGTAAGTATGCGGTCAGTACAAACCATTCCAGTGAGTTAGCCCAAACACTGTTTAAATCATTCTCTGTCCCTAGCAGTGAGAGTTGAGTGGACATGTGTAATGGCCTACTGAATGATGTTGTGTTAGCGTATTGCTGTGCTGTGTGCTGATGTGGTAAGAGAGTGTGTGTTGTAAGAGCATGTTGAATGGTGTGACTTATGATGTCTTGTGAGATAGCCAAAACAGCCTGTGTTGATGTTGGAGGAAAGCACGATGGCTGAAATGAGCTGTTAGACAAGGCGTGTGTGTGTGTGTGTGTGTGTGTGAGAAAGAGAGAGAGAGAGAGAGAGAGAGAGAGAGAGAGAGAGAGAGAGAGAGAGAGAGAGAGAGTGTGCTCTCTGACACGTTCCTCCCTGTCTATCTACAGTTCCCTCAACGGAGCAACCCAGATTCGAGAGTTTCCCGATCTGAAAGGAACCACCAGCCTGGAAATATTGTGAGTGTCTCCCCTATCCCACACACACGCACACACACACACACACACACACACACACACACACACACACAGAACCATTGTGTGCGTATGCGTACTGTTATTTCTCCTAGTGAGGCTTCACCACACTGAACAACACACGAAAGGGAGAAGAGCTGACGCTGAGGTTGAGTCCTGGGAGTTCACATTCATGAGAGAGTTGAGAGAGAAGAGGAGAAGAGGGAGAGACAGAAGAGGGAGAGAAAAAGAGTGTGAGAGAGAGAGAGAGACAGAGAGAGACAGAGACAGAGACAGACAGACAGTCAAAGCCAGGGAGAGAGATAGAGAAAGAGACAGAGACAGGGAAAGAATGGGAGAAACAAAGAAGGGATAGGGAGGGGTAGAGAGAGGGATGCTGGGTCAGGCTAGTCATGCCAGCCAGTGACAAGTTTTGCCAGCCTACAGAGCCCCCTGTCTGACCAAGTTAGAGTCACAGGACTGGGGGATCCTTTCGCTTGCCTGCACCTAAACAATGATGAGAGGACTCTTCTCTCTCTCTCCCTCTCTCTCTCTAGGACGCTGACCAGGGCTGGTCTCTCAGCTCTCCCTCAGGATCTGTGTGAGCAGCTGCCTCGCCTCAGAGTGCTGTGAGTACACACACACACACACACACAGGCAGAAAAACTGATACACAACACCCAACTGTGGAGAGCTGTACCCCCAAGCAATCATTTGTACAATTACTGTTCCATGAAATCCAATCACCCCCCAAAATTATTGTCCCGCTATCGCCTTGCTCACAGAACTGACTGTTCACCCGAAGACTCAAATAATTCTGTCACCCCCATAATTTCCCACGCCATAAATCCACAGCTGGTCATTGTGTTTATGTGTGTTTTGTGTGTGTGTGTGTGTGTGTGTGTGTTTGTAGGGAGCTATCTTACAACCAGATAGAGGATCTGCCCAGCTTTTACCACTGCTCTGCATTGCAGGAAATGTGAGTACTTACACATACACACACACATCTTTTGCTCTACACTTTACAGTGTACTTACGTAGAGTATGTGTATGTGTATTTTTCTCCACAGAGGGCTACAGCATAACCAAATCAAGAGAATAGAGTCAAGCACCTTCCAGCAGCTCACCTCTTTACGAGCTCTGTAAGTCAACCTTTGTCCTAATTATACATTTTCACCCACACGTTTCACGGTATTTTCTTGGAAATGCATTGCCTGGAACTACATACCACACTTATGACGCAATACTGACATCTAGTGGTGATTGAGATTTTATCTGTAATGTCAGTTCAATTCAATTCAGTTTCATTCAATTCTGTCAGTGACCTGAGCTGGAACATCATCGAGTGGATCCACCCAGATGCCTTCGCCTCTCTCCACTCACTGATCAAACTGTGAGTAAACATACAAGTCGAGATCCACACAAACTCTCCTCCCTCTCATCTGGTTCTTCATCACAGTCCCTCTTCTCCCCAAGAAGGCATACCGATGTTTGTGTATCTTTAATTAAAGCTAAGCTTTATGTCAAAGCCTTGGTCTTACACAAACACTCCATGCTCGACTGTGTGTGCCATGGAGAAACTGTTGTCTTTGGCAGGGTCTACAGAGAACATTGATATGTAATTGCTGTATGAAAACCTCTCTGTGTGGCCAGGAGACTCGTCTCAGGTCATGCCAATACAAACTGTACGACTGTGTGAAGAGCGGATAAACTATGCCTAGCTAAACAAGCAGATACACTAAATCTGACAGGAAATGTTATCTGGAGGGAATCTCATAAAGAGCCTTCTTTGAACGCTTTATAATATCTTAGACAAGGTCTTCTTGTTACCACGGATGACCCTCGGCAATATCTGCAATCAAAACACGTTAGGAAGAATGGCTATTCAATGGGCTATTGTATACACTGACTTGCCCTGACCCGCCTCTTCCCTCTCTCTGTCTCTCTCTCTCTCTCTCTCTCTCTCTCTCTCTCTCTCCCTCAGTGACCTGACCGAGAATCATCTTAGCTCAGTACCAGTTGGGGGTTTGGGAGGTCTCACCCATCTCAAGCTGAGGGGCAACACAGAACTGTATGAGGCCTTCAGCCCTGATCACTTCCCTCGTATGAGGTAATACACACACACACACACACACACACACACACACACACACACACACATCCAGTGTCCTTCTGTTCTTTCTTCATGTTGCCTCGTTACGTTAGACTTTTAGATTGTTTCTCACCAATATGCAGTGGTGGAAAAAGTACTAGAATGTCCTAATCAAGTAGAAATACTGTTACTTTGCTGATATTGTACTTAATTAGAAGTAAAAGTACTGGTGTAAAAATCTACTGAAGTAAAAGTAAAAAGTAGCTCATTTAAAATGTACTCAGAGTAAACTACTACTGAGTTACTGAGTTACTTCTTTGAAAAGTGAACGTTGTTGCATGTCATATTTCCCATGCAATTATAAAAGGATGAAAGGACAGTGTTCAAACTAGATTCTTTTAATTGGAAAATTTGGAAGTAACAAAATAAAGTGCACAAATAAAGTAAAGTCAAATTACTCTTCTCACTATGAATGGCTCCACAATTTGTCAATTTACGATGGGCCAGTTTCTGTTGCTTATAGAGAGACACAAAATCTGTACTTTGTAATGGATGTAGCTAAGTACAATACTTGAAAATGTACTTAAAGTAAAATTACTGACTTTAAAAAATACTCAAAAAACTACAAGTACACAAAAAAGCTACTCAATTACAGTAATGTGAGTAAATGTAATTAGTTACTTCCACCCTTGCCAATATGATAATCAAAACAATAGAAATACAGACTGAAAAGGGATATCATCATACTATAAAGCGAGGAATCTCTGTCTGTGTGTGTGTGTGTCCGTCGCATATCTCGAGAACCGTTCGTCCGATCGACTTCACACTTGGCGGGTGTATTGCTGGGGACCCAAGGACGTGTAGTGTCGGATTTGGTGCAATTTGGACACGCGACACGTTCAATATTATTAAACTTTGAATAAACAAGCGGACAGCGCTCTGTGCAGCAGTGGGGCGGGGCGAACAGCGCTCTGTGCAGCAGCGGGGCGAACGGGCACTGCACTAGTAAGGTGAACAACAACATACATCCTCACCAGCCCAGGTGTGCTGCCTGACTGGCCTATTGTCAGCTCAGCTTATTGGCTGCTGACCCAAGTCTGTATCCTTTGGCTGGCAGGCAAAAACACACCATGTGAATACACCTCCCTTCCTTCCCTTCCCTTCAATTATCCTTCCTCCCAATTTTCTATAAATATCCTCATTACACAGATAACAGCCAAGGTTTACATTGGACTAATTACACTGTATCCCTGCAAGCCATTCCTGAATTGAACTCCAACAGTGAGGAAGTGTTTGTTAGCAAGTTCTTTCTCGTTAGAGCGATCAGCATCCCTGAAGGCCTGGCAAGGTGCAGAAAGAGTCGGTGGAGTCAAAATGGCTATCGGGTTTCAAATAGGAGATGGCAGGTGATCCTGTGGCAATGTCAGCATGATAGCACATAGTCCAAAACAGAACTCCTGGCAGACTGCCATTTCATAGACATCATGCGGATACACACACTTGTATGCGCGCACACACACACACACACACACACACACACACACCCACACACCACAGAAAGCTAATCCAGGGTTCAATAAAACTGACCATTTCAGCTACAGTGATGATTTATTTCAGGTACTAAAGTACTACAGAAACAGATACTTCAGCCCTTGAGGCATTTCCGATGTAATGTGAGCACAATGCTGAACTTCATCCAAAACTCGGTCGGTAATGCTCAAGCTTTGTTCATTGACATGAACGTCACCCAATAGCACTTAAAGGATAACGCTGGTGTTTTTTAATGCATTTCTTACCGTCAACAAATCCTATGAAAATAACAAAATCAACAATGAGTTTGCTCTACTCCCATTACTTTCCGACTTCCCACGTTCCGTTTTTAGCCTTCAACCCAGAAGTCATTGGCTCCAATTATAAGCTAAAAACCTTTAAATACAGCTCACAAAGACATAGTTTCAATTTTAAAAATCGCTAACTGTTACCACGAAAAGTCAAGCTATTGTAGTTATTACCAAATCAAATTCAAATGGGAACAAATTCTTCATTACACCGGGGACTATTTTCGGTGCTACGGAACTACTTTCCTGAGATTGCAAACGTGTTTACCGTCGGCTTATTAAGTTGTTTGAGGAAAACGTCGGCTGGCCCGGTGCATCGTGATGAAGAAATATGTTGCCCAGAGCAACGGCATGGCTCTGTGACGTGTTTTTAATGGTTTTTTTAATACAATGGAGTGGCTTCTATGGCTACTGGGACATGGTTTTATTGGGCATCGGCTACAAGGACGGGACTTGTTGGCAAAACAAGACATCATTGCTGATTTTATTATTTTCATAGGATTTGTTGACAGTAAGAAATGCATTAAAAAACACCAGCGTTACCCTTTAAGGTTTCCTGAGCATTTCATTTTACGTTTCTGTTGTACTGTCTGCTGTGGCAGTGTTTTTGCAGTTCATGTGTGTCATCATTACTCTGCTCTTGTCTCTCCCAGGGTGATAGAGATGCCTTATGCCTACCAGTGCTGTGTGTATGGCTCCTGTGACAGCTACAAGTCAGCCAGCCAGTGGGACACAGAGCAGGGCAATGCTGATGAAGACCTACACAAGAGGACAGTAGCCATGTACCCTATCCACGCCGACACACACTGTAAGAAAACACAACCTCAGGATATCTGTGTGTGCATATACACAATACACACACATACTATACACACACAGGGTAAGGGGGAAAATTATAGTTGGAAATCTGAGGCCCATATGCCTGTGCTCAGTGCCAGTACCCCAGGATCCATTTCTATTTCTGTCTTGAATTATTGACACGAGGCGGCTTGAAACATGTTGGAGCCCCAATGAAACTACAGCGGCCTGGCAGCTGACACAAGCACACTTACACTTGAGTGTTTACCCTACCATGCATTCCCACTGCAGGCATAATATATAAACACTGGCTGGGTTTACCAAAAGATAACAATAATAAAAGATGAACAGACGATGACATAACACTGATTAGAATTTATTCACCTTTAATTGTTACAAAAACAGTCTTGATGAAGAAAATTTATCTGAGCGCCAATTATCTTCTAGAAATAGATTTTTCATTTCACTAGAAAAGCATGTTAGATCACCTCCCCTCCTATCCGAACCCCCGACTGCCAGTGCCACACACACTAACACACTGGTTCTCAAATGTTTTTAGCTCGTTATCCCTTAAAATGAAGCGATGGCTACTCACGCCCCCATCACAGGCTGCATATGCAGGGTAGTGAACAGCTCACCCAAAAAATGATTTTTCCCTTTTCAGGTCATTTTATTTGATTATCAGAGGAGGCCAAGAGACTTAGAACTATTCAGTATTGCACAAGAAAAAAGCAAACATTCAAGAAAAATCACAAAATCACACGATAGTAAATTTGTATAGTAGAAATATGTTTTTTCCTATCCCATAAATCATCAAACTCTTGTACAGAAGTTCATATAGGCTAAATAGGCCTTATGCAACAGATTGGCCTGTGGTCTGACCTTTGACCCTGACAATGTTATATTCCAGATGACCCCGACCTGGAGGAGTTCCAGCTAGAAATAGAGGAATCCAAACTACAGACCAGTGTCCAGTGCACACCCATTCCAGGTAATTCCAGATAACCTACTTTAAATGGTATGGTCATATTGTTATCTAACCGGCAGACAGAATATATTGTGTTCATTTTAGTCACGAGAACCTATAAAATTGAGGAAAGGCTATGAAGTGACTTCATTATCCACAGCCTTTTTATGTATTGCTGATGGTTTGTGTTCTTTGCGGTGCTGCAGGTCCTTTCCGTCCCTGTGACTCCCTGTTGGGCAGCTGGCTGGTTCGTGTGGGCCTGTGGTCCATCTCCCTGGTATCTCTGCTGGGGAACTCCCTCCTGCTCCTCTCGCTCTTCGGCTCAGCTGGCTACCTCTCCCCGCTCCGCTTCACTGTGGCCTGCATGGGTGCCTCCAACCTGCTGACGGGCGTGTGTACGTGCACCCTGGCACTTGTGGACGCGCTAACACTGGGAGAGTTTGGTCACCACGGCGCCCGCTGGGAGGGGGGTCCTGGTTGTCAGGCAACTGGATGGGTGTGGGTGTTTGCATCCGAGGCGAGCGTGTTGCTGTTGACTCTGGCAGCTGTGCAGTGTGGCGTGAGCGTGACGTGTGCCCGCGCCTACGGGAAATCGCCATCTCTTGGGAGTGTGCGCACGTGCGCGCTTTTCTGCCTCACCCTTTCCCTCACCCTGGCTTCTCTCCCACTGGTAGGAGTGGGGGAGTACGGGTCCTCTCCGTTCTGCCTGCCCTCTCCCCTGCCACCTCCATCCTCTCGGCCGCCCTCCTCCCTCGGCTTCCCCTTGGCTCTCATTATGATGAACACCTTGTGTCTGCTGATAGTCACAGGTTCTTACATCCGCCTCTACTGGGAGTTGCTGAGGGGAGAGTGTGAGGGCCTGTGGGACTGTGCCATGATCAAACATGTGGCCTGGCTGATATTCACCAACGGCCTCCTCTATGTGCCTGTAGCTTTCCTCTCCCTCTGCTCCCTGCTGGGCCTCCTCTCTTTGGGGGAGGAGGTGCTCAAATCAGTCCTCCTGCTCCTCCAGCCCCTGCCCTCCTGCCTGAACCCCCTCCTCTTCCTCCTCTTCACAAGAGACCACTCCCAGTTTTTCTTCTGGCCCCGCCCCAAGGCGCGCCCACAGCTGCGGCGAGACCGCACTCTGGACTCACTGGTTTCCGTGGAGACAGAGAAGAGCTCCTGCTCTGATTCCTCGACGCAGGTGTCACTCGCTGATGCCGACGCCCTGTACAGCGGGGGGTCCTCCCTCCAACCCCGGCTGGATCCAATCAGATTTTCCCACTGCTCCTCCACTTCCTCTTCCTCCTCTGTTCCTCTCATCCCCTGCCAGACACCCTCTCCCAGTGCCAGAGATAGAGACAGAGTGACAGAGAGACGGAGCCTGAAAGATGAGGAGTGTCTGAAGAGTTTTGATCAGGATGTGAGCAGCAACACTTGCCCTCTCTATCACTCTCCCATGCCTCCCTCTCTCACCTCTCACCCCTGAGCCTCCAAGCTAGCTGTCTGGATAGCTGGGACACTATGGACATTCATGGACCATCATCATACAGCAGCAGCAAGACCAGGCCTGGGTTATCAGTCCCCAAGCTCCTCAGAATGGGTCCACACAGAGACTGTAGAGAACTATAGAGAAGTCTATGAGAACACAACAAAGTCCCCCTGGAAATAGAGACTGCAACTAAAAGTGCCCTTCACAACACTATTAAAGACTATTAAAATGAAACATCACACCGCGGCATTACTGTTCAAATAAAGGACAATTTCAGACACTATCCAGTGGACTGGTTTAGTCATGGACTCACATGATGAACAGAAAGCTCAAATCAAAGCCTTAAACTACATGGAAAATCTAAGCATCGGACAAATCAGTGGTTTTGCCCGGGGGGGGGGTTTAAGTAGAACGAGTAGAATTTTAAAGTGTAAATGTTTATATTGAAATGTGATCTTAAAAGAGACATGCAGCTTAGAGGTTATAGATTGTTTGGTTACATGTTAAGTGGAGTTATCTTATTTGTTTTTGAAATATAAGTTCTATCTTATTGCTAAGGTTCATTTCAAATAAAGGGATTCATCATCGGACACACAGCAGGTCACTTTACCAGAGTAAGCTAAAATTTCTCGTTCACAGAAACTCTACTGTCAGTTAAGATATGATGATACTTTTCTGTAATTGTATAACAGCTTTTATAAAAATGTTATGCTTTATGGCAACAAAATGCAACAGGAAACAGATCGCACATACAGTTTACATGGTTTTGTCCCAAATCAATATGCAACTCTCCTCAACATGAGGCAAGCAGTCACACAGACTGAATGGGATGTAGCTATGATCTTTCTACAGACACTTAGAGTAGGCTAGCAATATGTACATACAATGTAACTACCTCTGAACTAGCATGGTATTGATTCACTATAGCCTTATGATGTTTGTCTCCCTTTTTATATGATGAACAGCAAATATATAATTTTATATATTAAGAAATAAATCATTCTTAGTTTGTAAAAAACAAAAAAAACAGTCTTGCTATTTTGGATGTACATACTTTGTATACAACTGGTAAGCATATGGTTGAATAAAATTAATAGCTTCATACTGTATGCATCAGCTACTCTGCTTGTGCAACTATTCCCAAACACTCCTTCACGCCACACCAGTGGCCAGGGCATTTTATATAAACCATAAAAAAATAACATAAATGCTCAATAGATTAAAATAAACTTTAATATCACAAAACATAAAAGCGAGCATTATACATATACAAATATGTAGATATTTCTGCATTAAGAAGAGGGCTGCATACATAGAAAGTGCAAGTAGGCATTGGTGCTAAATGAGAATGTAAAAAGTACTGCTCACAAGTAGGTAAGTAAAGCATGGTCGCTGTGTTTGCAGAAGAAACCTGTGTCTCCTCAAGACTATGACAGGTGAGGTGGTAAACTACACACAGGCTCTCTTTGCTTCCTGTGGCCTCTCCTCTGTCTCTTGCTGTACACTGAGAGCTTCTCTTTTGCGGGATGAGTCGTTCTGGTCTGGAGTATTTTCTTTGTCACTCTCCACCACTCCCTGAACACAGACACACACACACACACACTATTTTAGACAATGATGGCATTGCCCAGCCGTGTTCCTCCTCATGCCATAACATTAAACTATAAGTTTGGAATGTGGAGGTGACATCTGTATGTAAATTTAACACTGATTGCATCACTTTGCTGCACTAAATATAAAAAAAAATAGACAATCAACATTCCAAGGGGATATTGAACGAGCATCCCATAATTACATGTAGTGACAGCACCACCTTGTGGGAAGAAAATGCAACCGTATAATGGGAATACAGTTACAGAGCAGAACAAGGTCACAGTAAACATGTCAACCCCATGAATGATGCAGTCCCTCTATTGGGCAATCGGTAAATATATGAAAAAGCCTTAAGGGGAAAACTGTTTTAATCATGGGTGACATTAAATGCTTTACAACTGCTTCACTTGTATAGACCAGAGTGGCTTACCATGTTCTTCTGAACAGCATGTTTCTCTGTCCACTTCTTGGCCTTCTCCATGAACAGCTGTTTGTTGTATTTGAACTCTGATGACTGCAATCAAAAAATGTGAGTACTTTGCAGTGTGCCTTAGGGCTGCACAATTAATCAAAAAAAGTATCATAATTGAAATACGGACTGCTGAAACTGCCAAACTGCAAGAGGCTGTATTGTTTGTGAGAGGTAAAGGTGTTTCAGACCAAGTTATTCTGGTGTTAGCATAACCCCTGTTTTACAATCAAGCTGAATATGGGAGAGAGTATTTCATCTTTTCCCAGGTGGGCAAATATTAACCATTAAAATAAAGTATTCATGCAAGTGTAGACACTCTATGAGATTATATTTCTTTCTCAGTATCAACCTTTTTGGTTTTTGTCCTACGCACCTGTCACTCAAAGACTTTTAGGTGTGCAAAAATTATTTTTTCTTTAAGTACCGAAAAGGAAATTATATAGCAAGCTTTATCCTCACATATCTCAATTAATATTGCAATATTCACCGAAAACAACGTCATGCTGTCCTAGTGTACAGGGCGATATGTGTGAACGCGAGTATTATGTATGACTCACTATATCAGCCATGAGTGGGTCGTCTGGGTTGGGTTCAGCCATCAGCAGCTGTATGGAGGTGAGGACTGTGGAGATGTTTAGGGATGGTTTCCAGGCACCCTAAATCAAAGAAAGTATACTTCCTTAGTCACCAAAGAAGAAATAAGCTCATCTCTGCTCATTTATTTGACAGCAGACAGACAACAACAGAGGGTGAAGGTGAAACAGAAACATTTTGGTTTGTGTATGTGATTTGTTACAACCTTGGGTGGGAGTTTGAGAGCGTCATGGCAGATGCGTCCTGAATTGTCAATGTTTGGGTGGTAGATGGGTGTCAAGAATCGTATTTTGGGGGGCTCAAAGGGGTACCTTGGAGAGGAAAAGAGCACATCAGACCTACTAAAAAATAATATGTGCCCACAATGTGGCAAAGAGAGACAGATCCCTCTCGAAAATGTGATAGGCTATCTCATAGCAAATTTACCTCTCTGGGACCTTGATCTCCAAGGAGAAGAGTCCTCCTTCATACGGAGTGTCTGCTCCTCCAACTATCTCTGTAAATAAGAAGGAGGAACAGACTTTATCAGGCAGATAAACAAAACAGACAAGAAGTAGTGGTATCTGTGAAACCTTTTGTCTGAACAAACGCTGCCTCTATTTGTTTTAAGATCCAATGTCTTGAACCTGAGACTACTTACGAGCCCGGAGGTCGTCCATCTGTTCCTCGGTCTGCCAGCATGTTATCCCGGGAGGCGGCTCGGTGCTCAGCATCTGAAGTTCACGCTTCAAACGGGACGCCCTCTGCATTCTGCTTCTAATGGACTGTAGTGGACATGAACAAGTCTGACGTCATGTATAACATAGGGTTGAACCTGCTGAGGCCCATTGTGGGCGAAACATTCGTTGTTTGGTGTGGAATAATTAAAGCACAGGAAATTAATAGCCTATCCTGTGTGCAGGCATTTTTTGCCTTTAATTCTGTTTACTTGTATGTTCAGCAGCAGTTTTTAAGAAGATCGTTTTCATTTTTCATTAACATAGGGTTTCCATACTTATTTTACAATTACATTTCAAAACTTTTCCAAAACTTCATACAAAAATGTAATGACTGTAGACTACTACTACTACTACTGCTATTTATAGTGTTTGAGACTCCCAGCAACCGCTTTGCAGATCAATTGCATTTTAGCCTACTCATTTTTCCAAATGACACATGTAATTAATGATAATATTATCAAGTTTATAAAAATGTTGGACTAAGTATTCATTAATTAACATGTCATGACTTTTCCAAAACGTTCAATGACATTTTACAATTTTCCAAAACAATCCCAGTCCTGGAAAACAAATTCCATAAAAGATTTTCAGGATTTTCATCACCGTGGGAACACGGGCCTGCAACAGATCTATCAAACATGGTATAAAATAACGAGGTTGACAGTTTGGATAACGTTAAACATCTAGCCTAATCTACTCCAAGATAGGAGCTCGACTGCTGATTTATTGATTTTGGCCAGATAGAAAACATCCGCCAACTTTGCGTTGACTAAGGTTAGCTGAGGTTGCTTATGTTTACGCTAACCTGTTTTTACATTTATTTTTAGTTTACTTAGTTTAATGCTAGCTAACGTTAGCCTGCTATGTGGCTAACGTTATGTGTGTTAATATAGAACCTCCTTGGTGACAACTAGCGATGCGGAGTACCGACATCAACAGTCGAAATGAGATGTAGTTTAACCTATAGTCAATAATTCTTAAGGACCTACCTCGATAATAAATCAGATTATTTTACTTTTCTTCACTTAAGTAAAAGTTGTCCACTTCGCAGCAGCTGTTCAACATGCAAAACAACACCGAAAAAAGACAGCAGCACGGAGTGTTTTGTATTTCCCTCTTCGTACGTCATCAGTACCGCCCGCGTTTTGGAGTACGGCCTTATGGGTATTGTAGTTACTATAGCTGAAGCTTGGACAGACAGTACTATCATTGATCTGATATTGACTTTTATTTGGCGAACATTTCAAGAATCCTTCTAAATCATACTAGGCCAAGTAATTAAATGATATTACCCTACTACTGATAATAGGCAATGATTAAATGATCATCAGTTACAAACAGTTAAACATCTTGTAGCCTATTCTGTGTCAAAATGTGCCAGTTTCTGGGCATGTATTGGTTCATCATTGTGACAAATCTCAATTTAAAATTTCGGAACTTTACATTAAACATTTACATATACATTACATAACTGCAAAACACTGTAATCATACAAAACATCACTGGAACCTGGAAGCCTCCATGCAATCTCATTTTAAGGCAGTGGCGTAGATAGCCTGAAAGGTAATGTCGCTGTGTTGTTTGTCTTCCATTCTGACATCGGTGAAGCCAGAGTCTTTCAGAGCGGCCATGTAGGCCTCTGGGTGCCAGTTCTCTCCTGGCAACACTCGCTTAGATGCAAAATAAGCCAGCCGGTTCAGCCTTAATGTGGTTACCATCAAGCCTCCTGGGGGGGATCAAGAGGGAGAAAAAGGATGAGAGATGTGTGATGAAAGAAAAGATTACATACAAAGCCTGATTGAGTGAAACATGTCAAACCACCTCCACACTAACACATAAAGTAAATAGTGTAGCCTTGAGGAGAAACAAAAGTACTGGTGTGCTCTGTGAATAGGGAAAACCCTATTGAAATAAACATTATAAAGAACATTTAAAAAATAAAAAGGAAAAAAAATCAAGGTGCTTTTTGAATGTCTGTGTAGCACTAGCTAAGATATGGTAGGGGATAGGGATGAAGCCAACTTCACCTGAATAAGACAGACTACTTTTCTGTTTCACATTCGAATGGAGAAGTAGTTGATGTATTCGGTCAAAAAGTCACAACTAGAGTCAGTTAGGTGATGAATTGCCAGCACACATTAATCATTTCAGGTCTTCATCCGGGTGTCAAATACACCATGAAACAGAGAAGTCTGTCTTATTGTTACAGTGCCATAGCCTACCTGGTTTCATCACTCGGTGTACCTCTGAGGCGCCCTTCCTGAGGCTTGGCCAGAAGTAGTAGCAGTTACAGTGAAAGACTTTATCTATGGTGCTGTCTGCCAGAGGCATGGCCGCCACGTCACAGTGGTGCAGGGTCACCTTCCCACTGGCCACCAGCTCCTTCATTCGCTCACTTGCCACCTGTAAGAGGCAGAGGTGGGGACTCGAGTCACATGACTTGGACTTAGATTCAAGTCACAGTTTTAATTGCTTAAGACTTGACTTGATGCATGAGGAGAATACTTGAGACTTGACTTGACTTGGGTTCTGGTGACTTGGGACTTGACTCTGACTTGATGACTTGAGAAAAGATCTTGTGTTTGTATAAATGACTTTGAAAGTTATGAAATTAGTTCCACCAGACAACTGAATTTAAATTATGCTTTCTGAATTTGTATGGAATGTTTGAAGTTGAAACTGATTATAGAAGTCAAACTCATTGTTTTTATCCTATTAAAACAATATTGCATTGAAAAGTCCTAGATATTTTGTTTTCTTTAAGATAATAAATTGATACTGGACCCATTATTTTTTCTGACTTGACTTGGAGATCTACATTTAGACTTGGGACTTGACTTGAGACTTGTGCCTCAAGACTTGAGACTGACTTGGGACTCGGGCAAAGTTGACTTGGTCACACCTCTGCTAAGAGGAGAAAGGAAAAGAGAAATATTGTGTTTGTAACAGTGTTATTTCAAAAGTGAGTAGCGTCTGCCCTCTGAATACAATACAATGGTAATGAGCTGTGTATTAAGTCATACCGACATGCACACCTGCACAGACATGCTAGTAGTGTAGTAGACAATGTACTTTCTGTGACATATATGGTGTACTCAGCCAAATTATCACTGACATGTATAGCGTTGCTGTCGCGTTAAATCCTCTTAACTCTAATTTTGGTAATTTTTATGTTTTAACCTCAGTTGAAGGATTCCATGCTCCTCAACTCTACAACCCTTGGGTTTATGAAATATAAACAAGGCTGTTTTTCTCAGTTGCTGAAAAGTTGACGTTTTGGAGATAACCTACAAGGTTTTCACCCAACAACAGCAATAGGATGGTGGGATTTTAACTTTTTAACATTGCCTAGACACACCATCTCCTTGTCTGTTCATAATTGTGTGGTGTGAATATAACGTGTGCTCATGCTGAGAGTAGCCAAAGCCCATTTCCGAGAGCTTTCTATTCTATTCAAATGATGTGCTCAGTATTATACCAATCACTGCTTGTGCAAACATGTTTTCAGACACACACACACACGCAGCCTTTCTCTCTTGCTCTATATCTTCTCTTTCAGTAATCCCATTTTACCTGGTGCATGTACTGTGAGTAATCCACCCCTATAAGGCGGCCTGTGGGCTCTGTGAGCAGTCTGGCTGCAGACTGGAGGCCCAGACCCGGGCCATGACCCAGCTCCAGCACCGTGTCCCCAGGCAGGATCCCGCTCAGCTGCACAGCGTTCTCCTCAAGGATCTGGTTGTGCGATGCGAGGAACTTACTGACCAACCATCCTGCCACTGACCGCGTTGGGTGTCTCAGCTGTTTCCTAAGTGTAGCAGCCCACATCACTAGAGAAATATAAGACAGAAGACACGATGGCAAATTTTCCATACAAAGGCAAACAAAACTACATCAGAGATTATTACCTCTGCCAACAGAGCTGGACAGAGGTTATTTCGCCCCATTCCGTCATGTGTGTTTGTCTTTCTGTTAGCAGGATAACTCCAAACATTATGAACAGATTTGCATGAAACTTTGTGGAAAGATTGGTCATGGGGCAAGGAAGAACTGATTAACTTTTTGGCCAAAGGGGGGCGTGTCAGTGAGCGTGGCTTCTCATAAAAAGGCATATAACTTCCGAACGGATTCACGTAACACCATCAAACTTTGTGTGCTCCATTATTGGCCCAATCAAACAACATGGGGGCACTGGAGAGCTCATTTCCAGTTTAGACATAACCGCCCTGCCAATTTTTCCAAAACTTGGTACAGTGATAGAAGGGCAGCCCTAATGGCCACTTAACAGATATAGTGCTGGCATGTATTGACAATTGCATAGCGTTGGCGGAGGTATGTGTTCTACTGAGTTCTATCTAGTTACTTAAAATTCATGAAGCCAAACACCCAGAATACCATATAACCTTTTTTTTTTTTTGGCGCATGCTCTGCTGCGACAACACAGTCTGTACTCTCGTCTGTCAAGTCCGCGTCGTGTCCCTGGTCCTCGTCCTCGTCTGTCAAGTTTTTGTCTAAAGTTTGTCCACGTTTTGTGCAAGTCTGCTAATCGCTATCATGGCTAACATGGCCAACATCGGAAAAATGTTGTCAAATTAGAACAGGACTTTAGCAGCATGAATACCAGGCAGGCCTTTCAGAAGGTGAGAACACTCACCGGGTCCACCTCAAAAACCAGCACTCCTACACCCACTGACCCCACCTCGTTCACTAGAGACCTGAACAGACCTATGCCAGGTTTGACACTCTCAACTGTTCCACTGAGTGTGAAAGATTGCTTGGGAGCCTACCCACCCCTGAGCAGTCACACTCTATCCCTTTCACAGAAGGGGACGTCTACCATCAGCTCATGAGGTGCAAAGCTGGCAAGGCCCCCGGCCCAGATGGGATCACAGGAAGGCTGCTCAAGAGCTGTGCCTTGGAGCTCTCCCCTGTTCTCCATTCTATCTTCAGTGAGTCGCTCCAGACTACAACCGTCCCCACCCTCTGGAAAACATCTACCATCATTCCTGTCCCCAAGAAACCCTGCCCCTCTGAACTGAATCACTACAGACCAATAGCGCTCACCTCCATCATTGCAAAACGCTTCGAGAAACTGGTACTGAATACCGTCCTCCCAGTTGTTAGCCCACAGCTGGATTCTTACCAGTTCGCTTACAAGGCCAAAAGTGAGACAGAGGATGCGGTGGCATGCCTCCTTCACACCCTCCTCCAACACCTGGACTCCCCTGGCCACTATGCCAGGGTCCTCTTCATAGATTTTAGCTCCGCCTTTAATACCATTCAACGGCATCTGATGATCAGCAAACTCCATCATCTCCACGTTCCGCCTCTGCTCATCCGTTGGATTCACAGTTTCCTCAGTGACAGACCCCAGGCAGTCAGGGTGGGTACCACTACATCCCCCATCATCACCGTCAACACTGGAGCCCCCCAAGGCTGTGTTCTGAGTCCCTTTCTATACACACTCTACACCAATGACTGTCTTAGCCCCTCCCCCATCACAAATACTTTAAATATTCTGATGACACAGCCATACTCGCCCTCCTCACAGACAGGGACTCAGTCACAGCCTACCAACAACCTGTTGCCCACTTCACCCAGTGGTGCACAGACAGTCACCTCCTCCTCAACGTCACCAAGACGAAGGAGCTCATCTTTGACACCCGCAATAAACTCACCACCCCTCATTGCCCCTTCCATCAACGGCCAGCCAGTGCAGATGGTGAAGAGCTTTAAGTACCTCGGCATCATCCTGGACAATAAACTGAGCTTTGATCACCACATCACAGACATCCATAAACGCTGCCAACAAAGACTCTTTCTCATCCGCAAACTTAGGGCTCTCTCAGTCAAACCCCACCTCCTGCTCCTTCTGTACCGAAGTATTATTGAACCCATCCTCCTGTACTGCGCCACCTGCTATTTCACCATGCTCACCCTCACCAATAGAAACAAGCTCCTGAAAATCACTAACATATCTTCTAAAATAATTGGCCTCCCCCACTCCATAGCACACGACCCCTGCCACCCCCTCAACCCACGCTTCACCCTCCTCCCCTCTGGCCGCAGATACAGACAACTACTCTGCAAAAAAACACACTTTGGGAGGAGTTTTGTGCCCTCAGCAATCAGTGCCTTAAATAGCCTGGGCACACTGTAACAGACTTGTGTTGTTGTGATGTTCTTGTTTGTTTATACCCTGTTTTGAGCGTTACTTGTTTTGAGTGTTTGATTGTGTACAGACTGTGAAAGCAAATTTCCCCTATAGAGGACAATAAAGAATGAATCTGAATCTGAGTAGGATTTCTATTTAAGTCGGCACGAAGCTGGAGGTGGAACATTAAAGGAGTCATGTACAACAAAAAAGGTTAAAGAGCACTTTTTTTTTTTAATTTTCTCGGATCAAAGTCGAGGATTTGTTCAACAAGAATAAACCAGAGGTTAAGAATAGAAGAAATGCCATTCCAAAATAAATATTAGACCAAAGTGAGAGCAGTAGCCTATATATTGGAAGAAAGTCCTGGTGGACCAGACAAACATCAAATGGAGCCAAACAATTAAATTCTCAACTGAAAGAAAACTGTCAAACATGGAATTCTTCCAAATTATGAAAAAAAATGCACAGATGGAAGTTTGTCCCTACTCCATTATGTAGCTACTGTTTGTCTGGTACCAGAGGTCACAGAACACATTCATGCAAATATTTGGAGAAATTCTGGGACAAGTTACCCATTTATATCCTACTTCTATGTGAATTTGCGGTTTTGACAGAGTGCAAGCAGTCATAGTGTATATCTAATTTTAACAATAGCTAAATTATCAATATTTAGGATTTGGTACAAGTATAAAGATGATAGAGGGTTTGACCAACCAGTCTGAGGACTTGCCTATGCGTCTGCAGGTGCGTCTGTGGTCGTCCTATTGAGTTTATGGTGACGTTATCACCTGATAAAAGGTGACCTTGTCACTACCTACGGTATCACTATAAGATCCCTATAATATTTCTATTGAATATCATATATAGGTTAGTTTTTGTGCGACATCTCTAAAAGTTATTATGAGCTGTAGTTCTTTATCGTAGCCTACGGGACGATGGCAAACTGGGAGTGAAGTTGCAACAAACATACATTATTGGAAGAGATCGCGGCTGCGCAATGTTATAAATACAATTCCTTCAATCCCATAGCCCAGATGAATACTGTACCATTAGTTTGGCGTTTAGTTAGCCTACACTTTCTTGTGATCGAGGCTGTTGGTCTGTTTGGTCTTCCTGCAACAAGAGGGAGGAGCTCTGTGGGCGCAGGCGCCGCTCTGCTCTGTAGTCTCTCTCTCTCTCTCTCTCTCTCTCTCTCTCTCTCTCTCTCCCTCTCTCTCTCTCTGCGATTCTTTTTCTTGACAGCTATTCATTTAGAATCTAGTGGTTTTATGAAAAAAAAAAAAAAAATGTGAAAGGCACAAAAGGAACAAAATATGTTTTTTTTACCTATTGTTGGGCTAATTTCCACACCTTAGGCTACTAAATATGATCCTAGAGCGCGTCCACTAGTGAAGTGTAATCAAATCATGTTTTTGGAAATATCCTCTTCTGTTCACTCTGTCCTGTTGCTTCTTTCAGTCGCGCACACAGTCTATATTGCACACACCCCCTCATGGATTATGTTTCTTTCGTTTTCATTTCCCGGAAGGATCAGAATCTGAAAATAGCCGAGTTTTATTTCTTCGAAAATAATATTCAGCCTTACTTGAAGAGGGGGTTTTAGGGTGTTTAATCTGCTGCTGTTTAAGAGACCTGACGAGCTGTATGTATGTTTATCAGAAAACTCCCCAGTCTTTTGCAGTCGAACGGATAAAAGCATGGAAGACGTTTCCCCTTCACCTTTGGTCAAGGTAGGTCCGAATGGGAACAAAACGCGCACTTATCTATAAACAATTATTTTGCAATTTAATGTATTAAAAGGAAGGACAAAATGTGTTCTAGAGGAAGAGCATGTAGCATGTTTTGAGATTATATATAATTTAAATTCTAAAGGGTATTGCCAACTGCTGCTGTGCTTGCTGGAAAGTAAATCTTGTGGAAAAAAGAAAAAGGCTGAAAATAGCTCTACTTACTGGACTGTCACTAATTGTGTGTGTGTGTGTGTGTGTGTGTGCGTGCGTGCGTGCGTGTGTGTGTATGGATATGCATGTTCATGCTTTGTAGCAGGAAAATAGAGGAAGCAGCCCTTTGCCCATGGTGTCAGTAACGCCTGACAGACAAGTTGGGCTTCCTCCCAGCATGCATCACTCCCCCCCTGCTCAGCTCCCTGTGGTCAGCGCTCCCACCCAGGAAGACCTGTGGCACCTACCTGGACGGCTGCGTGAGTCCAAGTCTCTTCACCGGTCGAAATGCCGCCTTTCATTTAAAGACCCAATGAAATGAATCTTTTTTTTGCCAATTTTTTGCCAATGCTGCCGGACTTAGTGTACACCTATTCACCAATACAGGCCAAAACAAATGACAAAAAATGTTGATTTCTAGAGATTTTATATCAAAATTAACAGACCATCTCTTTCCGGTAAACAGCACATTTATGTTGATGACTCATCCTGATTCACCCCGCATATACAAACATTTTGTCCAATGAAATTTTGATAACCCTTGGAATTATTCCCCTCACCCCTTGCCATTTTTTTCTAGCATGCAAGCTCAGTTCAGGTAGCAACATGGGACGAAGGTGTTTTTGGCTGCGCTTCACCTAAAATTCTTTTCCCAGTCAGGGGCGATGGAGGCGGAGAATATTCCTCCACAGCCGAGTGTAGACTACTGTCCCTGTTTGATCTGAGCGGGTCTGACGATGACACTTCCTCGATAACTCATTAATATTAAAATAAGTCCAAATAACTCTAATAAATAGCTCTCCATGCCACTTCATGGGGTGTTTAACTGAAAGATACCGTTGCAAATAACCTTGATGTAGTGCAGCTCAGTCATCAGCACAGCCGGGAGTTGTACGTTTGCCACTGGAGAGAGACTCGATACAAGGCTTATAGGCAACAGTGTCTCCTAGCATGAATACCTGTAACGTGTATTTGCCTGTGTATGTGTGTGTATTCCCCATAGGAATAAACCCATCTCTGTGGGATAAGGAGGACGTTGCCCACTGGCTCCAGTGGGCTCAGAAGGATTACTCGCTGCGGCGGCCGGAGAAGGGCCGCTTTGAGATGAACGGGCGAGCCCTCTGTCTGCTCACCAAGGAAGACTTCAGACGACGCTGCCCCAGCTCAGGTAGGAGCGAGGGATGAGTGAGCTCACCGAGAGAGAGGGTCCTGACTGGTTTTGTGTCTGTGTTTTCATACACTCTTTGTCTTTCTACCTGTAGGTGATGTTCTGTATGAGATCCTGCAGTGTGTGAAGCAGCAGAGGAGGAGCGTTGTGTGTAACCCTCCAAATCCCTCTCCCGCTGGTCCCAGCCTGGCCGGCGCCGCCAGCCACATCCCAAACCCCCACGTCCAACAGACCCAAAATCACAGTGTGCAAGAACCCCAGCCTCCCGCAGTCAACAGAACCCAAGGTCAGTCATTTCTAAAAGTACATGTTTCATAACGGTGTGTCTACAGCACTGTCCCTGTCTGTTATCACGATAGATTGATCATTTGTTGCTGATGAAACAAAACTTGATGATGAAATCAAAACTTGATCAAATCAAAACTTGATCCTGGCAAGAGGTTGTGGGAATGAATACTTCCTGATGAGTCACATGTACAAACACGCACGCAGGAGTTCATGCACACACTCTCTCACAGACACACACACACACCGACACACACACACACGTTTGCATTACTATACTTGTGGGGACCTTCACTGAATACATTCATTCCCAAACCCTAAACCCTTAACCCTCCCCACTACATGTCTAACCTTAACTTTTACCGTAACCTAAATCTAATTCTAACCTTAATCTTAAACCTAAGTCCTAGCCCTAAAATAAATTTTAAAAAATGAAAAGATATCCCACTGAAAGAGGTGAGGACCAGCAACTTGTCCTCACTTTGCAGGCTTGTCCCCATCTTTTTATTCTTATAAGGACATTTGGTATAGAGTACAGAAATGGAAGAACACACACCTGCACCACTTGTCCCTGGCATAAGTAGGTACTTTCCGAGCTTTATAGGAAGTAGGATGTGTGCCAGTGGGCGTGTTTACCTGGAAACCAAAACTCTTACCACTCCTCCATCACAGCTGAAAACAACAGCTTTGATCTATGCGAGTAGTGAAATGGACTCCTCATGTTGAACACTGCAGCAATCTTTACTACCAGTCTTAAACTCCTATCTAAAAACCTTCTGAGTGGCTGTAATGAAAAACACAATCAAATTCACTTTTACTTTCTGTTCAACTCTGACACAGTTCCTCATATTTCTTTCCCACAGTTTCCTTCACCAGTGCAGCGCCTGTAGCTGCTGTAACCAGTGTGACCGCCCAGACAGAACCCATGTCACCTCTCCGGGACCACCCCCCGCCATTTTACACACACCCTGCTCCGCACACACACAGTAGTGGGTATAACAAATAACCATACCACAAATACACTGCACTACTGTTAAATAGTGATTTTTACTATGGTGTCTTATTCTCTCTCTCCCTCTCTCTCTCTCTCTCTCTGCGTCTGTCTGTTTCTCTCTCTTTCTCTCTCTATCAGATGGATCAGCAGCTGTCTCTACATTACCCCACAACCAAGTTCAGTGTCCTCCCAAAGCCCATAGCATCAGCCAGGAGCCGCTCAACCTGTCCCGTCGAGAGAGGGCTAGGGGCCCGCTGCGCGAAGCCAACGGCCGCATCCCAGGTAGTTTTGCATACTCCTGAAAATGACTCCCATTTTGCATAATCGATACCTGTGTTTTCTAAGAATGCTGAAAATACAAAAAATCTATTCTAACATGTGTTGACAATATGTGCGTGTCTATTTTTTGTTCCCAAAATCACATTCATGTTGAAACCACGGCCAGAGTGCAGGCTGCTGTGGGACTATGTGTACCAGCTACTGTGTGACGACCGTTACCAAGCCTACATCCGATGGGAAGACCAGGGCAGCCGGGTGTTCAGGGTGGTCGACCCCAATGGACTGGCACGTCTCTGGGGCAACCACAAGGTGAGTGGAGAGGTCTTCCTGGTTCCTCCTGCATGGCAAATGGACAGACGGGTGGAGAGATGAGATAGCAAAGGGAGAGGAGGTGGCTTTTTTGATGGCGTGTGATCTCTTTTTGCAGAACCGAGACAATATGACCTATGAAAAGATGTCCCGTGCTTTGAGGCACTACTACAAACTCAACATCATCAAAAAGGAGCGAGGGCAGAAACTGCTTTTCAGGTCTCTCTCTCTTTCTCGCTCTCTTTCTCGCTTCTCCCCCCTCACAACATTACACATACACACTTATTTTTATTGCCTCCTCTCTGGCTCCCCTCAGGTTTCTGAAGACCCCGCAGGAGATCAGGAAACACCGGGCTGACCCCACTGAGTCCCTAGAACACACTTCACCTCAGGACGGGGACTCTCCAGAACACACTTCACCTCAGGACGGGGACTCTCCAGAACACACTCCTCCACATGAGTTCAACGAGGAGCAGTTTGAGGTGTCTCCTGAACCTGCCTCTCCACAGCCAGCCGCCCTACAACTGGAGCTCCAGTGACAGAGAGACTGTGGTGCAGATGTGTGATTAAAATACCACTATTAAGTACAAATTATTACAGACTAGGAATGCTCCCTACATGTCAGAGATGGAGATCCTGGGTGTGATGAATCTCACAGCAAAGTCAAATAAGCTTCAGCTTCATTCAATGGCTCATGTATAGTACAGGTTTAAACAATGCACAAGTGGGTGCAATGTGTTGGAGATGTTGCACTGTGAGAAAGCTATTAATTTTGCTGTGAATCATTATGTGAAATCAATATGTATTACTGTGATCAAAATCAACACTAATAATCAGGGCCCAGGAAAGCTGTGAAAGCGATCACACCACTATCAAATCAGACAAATCATCTTCAAAACTAAAATATCTCAGGCTTGCTCATATACATTGCAATGTAATAGATACGTTATCTTTTTTCAGGTATAGGCCTTGCAGCTAAGTGTTGGAAATGACTGTGCAATCAATCCAATCATTGGTTGTTGTCGGGTGGGAAGGAGCAGGGTGGAGTGATTGTTAAAGTTTCTGGAACATTTTCTGTAACTTTCACTAGTCTGTACTAGCAGACGCTCAGACCTTTGATGTAAATAGTTTGATTTATCAACCTCGAGAGAAGGCATGTGTAAAGTTTAAAAAACGAACTACTTGGAATATATTTTTCATCAGTGTTTCTAACTACTGCTGTGTAAAAATAAACAGATCTAGCCCTATTAGAGAGTTTACAGTGTCTTAAAGAATATGTGTAGCAATGTATCTTGCTTCCCTTTATATAATCATGTTGATATATAGCACTGGAACACAGTCTGGCCAATCATACAGTGTTTATTTACATGCTTCCCAGCATGCATCACTTCAGTATACTTGCTGTATTCAGAAGTAACATAAAGGTGAACTAGAAGCTGTTTTAAGGTCTACATGTATTACTTAATTATGATTTCATTACCGGTGCTCAGTTATGAGGTTAACCCCTACAACCACAGTTCAAACATTTTGCCTATCTTTTGTGTGGTATAAATCACTCCTACAGTCTTCTTCTAAGGGAAAAACCTCATTATAGAGGTTTGATGCAGCTGTGCTGGTAACTCCAATTCCAAAGAGACTCTCATCAGCTTGCAATCACTGGTGGCAGATGAGTGCGATGCATGAGGTGGAACAGCTCCAGAAACCAATTCAGACTGCTCCTTCCACTGTACTGCTATTACATACCCAATTAAATATTATGAGTTCTAATGGGCATTTAATATTTTCAATATCAGATGTCTTTAACGTTTTTAGAGCACCCATTCTGTGAAAAGCATCATTTCATACATGAACTGTAAACTTCTCCAATCTAGCAATAACAAATATTCTGTAGAAACAGAGGAGGGTGCTGTCTGTGACAGAATAGCTAGAATGATCACTTTTATCCACCACCGAAGAAAAAACAATCCATTACCTGTCTTATATATTATAGAACCACCTTGGTCTAATTGTCTTTGGATTTGCGAGATCGACGCGTCGTATCTTTTTGATATAAAGTGAGTAAATTTGGTTATTGGTATCGACCTTCACCCAGATACACATTCCATGTTATATTTAAGTGATATGTGTTCGCTTGTAACCTTGAGAAGTTAAATATGAATACAAGGTTTTCCTGGCACTTCCGCGTCACTCCAACTGGCATTGGCAGCATCACCTAATAACTATCAAATAAAAAGTCTACTTTTCTATCGAGACTAGACTAGTCTGACTAGTACTGTTCTCTCATGTAAATTAGTGTAGCCTACTCTTTCCCTTTTGTAGGATGCGTTACGTGGCTGCGTATCTGCTGGCAGTGCTGGGTGGGAAAGCCAACCCCAGCGCCCAGGACATCAAAGACATCCTGGGCAGCGTGGGCATTGAAGCCGACGACGAGCGCCTGAACAAGGTGAAGTGCTTTGACCCGGCGCTCAGGTTACTCTGTCGGCGGTTAGCAGGTCTGGTGAAAACAATAATGGACGACTGTAAAGTTGATTTGAACATAGGAACTACCAGGAAGTTGAATGTCAAGTCAAGTCAAATCTTTATTCTGCCCGAGGGGAAATTATGTTTGCAGCAATGGTAAACAAAAAAATAATAATAATAATAAAAAATACAATACACAATAGCTCAATATCTACACAGTAATCAAAACATACAACAGATGATGAGACAGTCAAGAAGAGAGAGAGCCCTCCACAGTATGTTTATTTATTTTATTTTTATTTGTTTATTTTGTCAGGGACCATGTACAAAAAAAACCCTTCATCTTAGTTAATGAGAAGAGATGCTTTGCCCCAGATTTAGCTACTAATTTCCATCTGTGTCAAGTAACCTACATACTGTACATACCTAATTTGGATGCAAAATCTAATTTGGATGCAAAATCAGTACCCCATTTATTAAATAGATATTCTTATAATGGATGGCATTCCCCTTTAATAAGAACAGATCTACAGGTAGTAACTTAAACACTTTCCGCATATAAAGAAGGGAACCTACTTCCACCTAAATAAACCAAAATATTTGTTACGGTCTATGAAATAAACAAATAAATTGCATTAAAAGCTTAAGTGCATAACAGACAAAGAGGTACTGCACATGATGCCAGGTAGTAGCCTATTACAAGTATCAGTATGTCCATATATTATAGTATTTATGTAATTTTTCATGCCATAGAGCAGAGTCATACAGTGAACTGGTCATTACTAGGTGAGAGGCAGTTATGTTAAATAGAACTGTCATTATGCCCTAAATAATTATAGTGAGATTAAGAGTTATTGATGAATGAGGATACATTTTTCTCAATTATCACTCCCGATCAGACAATCTGCTGATTGTTTAATACAACATGTACTTTCTGCTACAATCCCTGGAAATGTTGCATTCTGACTCACGTGATTTCCCCTCTTCTGTTGGTTATGCAGGTAATAAGTGAGCTAAACGGCAAAGACACTGAGGAGGTCTTAAATGCAGGTAATGGACAATTCTTTCCTCACCTCATACACACAAATACCACTCTGTTATGCATTATGTTTACTGGTGGTGTTGCAGCCTAAACCCTTTGTGGGTCATGGCCCAAAAGTAATAATGTGTTGTGAAATTTTGTGACGTTGTGGTTCCTTTCCTGATCAACTGCTTCTCATCCAACGTCAGGAATGTCCAAGCTGGCCTCTGTTCCTGCAGGCGGTGCTGTGGCAGCATCGGCGGCCGGTGGCTCTGCTGCTGCTGCTCCTGCTGCTGCTGGTAAATATAGCTGTTGTAATAAGGCTTGTTTCCAGCTCTTCGTCACAGTGTCATAACCCTATACAATATCTTATCTCCTAGACATATAGGAGTTATCCCATTGTAATAGAGCAGTTTGTCACAGTCTATGGCAGAATGTACGGCTATGGTAGACTGTATGTTTTTCGTTACAGTCTATGACAGACTAAGTCCAGGTCTTGCATCAGCCTTGTTTATATGTGTGTTATATGAAACCAGTAACTGCTTTCAGTATTGGAAGTGTTGTAATAATGTTGATTGTAAGTAAAACATTTGGTTCTCTCTTTCAGCAGAAGAGAAAAAGGAGGAAAAGAAAGAGGAATCAGAAGAGTCGGACGAAGACATGGGCTTTGGTCTCTTTGACTAGTTACCTTTCTTACTTTCTTTGTCAAAAATGGAAAAAAAAAAAAAAAAGAATCAAAATCCATATTTACTTTTGTACATTTGATATTTGGGAATAGCCTACAGAGAAATATTTTCCATGCTGCATTTGCTTTTTGCGTGCTGCATTTGAACGTAATAAAAGAAAGGACTTGTTAGAAAATTTGGGTGGATGTGTATTCTTCATTCCATTGGTTCAGCATAGCCACAAAATCTGTGATAACCTAGTTTTTAGCTGGGTATTCAATAGTGTCATCTGATAAAAATCAGACTTGGATATCAAACCTGGAACAAGTTGGAGGGGACACATAAAAATAATTATGGAGACAGACAAAAACACATTGAGGATGTGGTATATCACATGGGCATGCCCAACACGGTATGTCTAATTGAGTTTCACTTTAAAGCGCTGGATGGGGAAGTCTACACCACTTGGGACCCATGCTGTGTAGATGACACATGGCTCAATCTGCTTTTACTTGGTCTACTTTTGAAAGACTACCAAATTAGGCTATTTGATTTCCAGACACATCAGATTTAGATCCTTGTGTGGGTGTGCCACTTCGTTTCTGGAGGACACAGGCAGTAGAGTGGGCTTTAGTCTTTTTTTTAGTTTTTCACCACCCAAAGTCAAATAAATTGAAATAGAAAATGCCTTTAGAGGTTTTCGGTTGTCAGCGTCAGGATGTGCCTCCTTCCATCTCCTTCTCCGGGTCGGGATTCTTGGCTACCTACCAGTTAGGGGTTGCCGAGTGTCTACTGAATCATGCACCCTGGATATTGCGCACTGCGCCCTTCGTCCTCGGTGCATCTGCCGGGTCTCTGGTCGCAGCTGCCGTGGTCTGTGAAATGAGCATCAGTAAGTGGCTTAGTCGTTTCTTCTAAATCCTCTATCATAAAATGTAAGCTCTGTCTCTGACTGAAAGTCGTCCCTCTTAACAGTTCACATTCGGGATGAGATGCTGCACTTTGCCAAACAGATGAAGGCCTTCACATTTGGACCCCTCAACCCCTCAATCAATGTTTTCCACTGGTTAGAGGTCATTCTCCAGAAGCACCTTCCCTCTGATGCTCACCGGCTGGCCAACGGTCGCCTTGCTGTGGCCATGACCCGCCTGCCTGACGGCAAGAACACCGTCATGTGTGAGTTCCAGTCCAAAGAGGATGTGGTGCAGGTGAGTCTGCTTTGGGAAGGTCCAGACCATATTGCCTTGTTAGATCCATGAGCAGATTAGAATACCTATACCTATGGACATAGACATATATCTTGCTCATTATGTGAAATGTTATGTATTGGCATTAGTGACTCTGAGGTAAAAGATAACAATTTTTTTTAATTTGCAGTGATCAGAGTATCAATAATGATATCTGTTCTCTTTCATTCCTCCATTCAGGCGCTGCTATGTAGCTGTTTTGTGCCTGGATACTGCGGTGTGCTGCCCCCATCCTTCAAGGGAGTTGTGAGTACTTGATGACATTCTCATAGATTCACTTTGAGCTGGGGCTGGGCGAGAATTAAATATTTTCGTTCATGGAATCTTATGGTGATGATATGGTAATTTTGTGATATTGTGACACAATTCTGCTGTCTCAGCTGATGATAACAAGCAAATTCTGCTTAAAACCTCTGACAAAATGAGTCATGAAACATTTTAAAGACCGAAAATTTCAGTTTTGTTTGACATCACACCTAGCATTATCATTCGGTTCAATGGGATGAACATTAATTTGATTAATTAACATGTGATTTTCCATACAGTGTGTGAGCCATATCATGATGTATATCAATATAAAAAAAATGTATGATTATCGTGATACTGATTTCAATCATATTGCCCAGCCCTACTTTGAACACACTGTACTGATCTGTATCATAATGTATGTAATGTTCCCCAACAGCATTATGTGGACGGGGGTTTCACCAGCATGCAGCCAGTACTGACCGCCCCCTCTAGCCAAACCTTGACCGTATCTCCATTCTCTGGTGAGATGGACATCTGTCCACAGGACACGTCCTCCATGTGTGACATGGTAGTGAGTGGGACGGCCATAAAGTTGAACATGGCCAACAGCCTCAGGATCATCAACGCCCTCTACCCCATGGCTTTAGAGGTCAGACCCTGTGACTGTCCATATGACTTTTGTTCCGCATCAACTCCAGCACTCCATAGTCTGTTAAGGGATATTCACAGATTTCTTTATTAAAAGATCATACTGGTATTTCTGCATCTTTTGCTCATCTTTATTAGTTTTCTACTCATTTAGACCCATCTAGACTGCTGTTCAGTCAGTGCATAATGCATTGCACAGCAGTCTAGGTGGCTAAAAATAAAAATGGAAGAGAGTTAATTAACACATCACATTTTAATCAAAGTGTGCAACATGAAAAATATAGTTTGGCACTGGAAGGAATGGTGGGCCAACTATGAGCTCCAGTTGAAGATTAAACAAAAACAATTTTATATCTAGAAAAATGTTAATTTAAGTTTTGTTTTGTTTTTTCCTTTAAAAGACTAGGTTGTCACATAACTTCCATACTACTTAATATGATGAATACTATGAATTTAAATCAGACACATCTCTGCCAGCCTAAAAAGTTGCGTAAATTCTGTTTCTGCAAATAATAATAGAGGTGAGTAAACAGAGTTTAGATGGGTTTAACCCTCCACTACATCCCTGGTTATATATCAGTGTGAATTGAGGTCATCCTGCCAAATTATAACAATGGGAAATGGAGTAAATTGTCATGAAAATGGAAGTGAACTGAGAGGACATCAGTACAAAAGGTGACACTGATATCTTTGTGTATTGCCCCGTTTCGGTAACCCTAAATTTCTAATTTGTATACTTTCTCTGTTCAGACTCTGGAACAGGCTTACCACAGCGGCTACAAAGATGCCATTGATTTCCTCCAGAGCAGCGGTAGGTCAACTATATTTAAAGGTAAGAATTTGTTGAATACTAAAATACTGTTAAGACCCTGAAGTGTCTGACCTACCTTCCGTCTCTCTCTTTCACTTCATTCTTTGTGGTGCAGACCTCGCCCTGTATTTGGCAGCACAAAAGGTATCCTCAGGGCCACACAACTGTTATCTAACAAAAAACTGGATACATCAAGAGACCACCCTAGAGGAGGAGGAAAACGGAAATGGGAAGAAGGAAGAAGAGACGACTGCGTTGACAGCTTTCACAGACAACAGATGCATGCAGAGGGACAGCTCTACTGAAGATGAATCGATGAACAGGAATGAAGAGGAATCGGCAATCACAGAGCCGACTCTCCACCTTGACATGATACAGAATGGTATGGCTGACACACACACACACACACACACACACACATATGTAATTTATTTCTATACGTGATGATTTCTATTCCAACTAGAAGGGCACTCGGAGAGCGCAGACCTCCGCCAAGGTTCTATTATTGCTTGTTCGTGAGTCTGATCTGGATCCGCTCCAAAATTTAATGGGTTCTTCCTTGGCGCATGCTACACCCTTCCGCAAAGTTTCATGAAAATCGGGCCGTAATCCTGCTAACAGACAAACAAACAAACAAACGGCACCGAAAACATAACCTCCTTGGCAGAGGTAACAAACCCTTCCTTGTTCATTCCAAGATGTTCAGAAGAATGTTGCAATGCACTCAGGGCCTCTGTGTGGTTTGTCAGCTGATTGCGCTGAATAATAACCTAACTTATGAATTCCAGGAGTGGTTTGTTTTCTCAGACTAATCAGTTAACCAGAGCTCCAGTGGAACAGCACATACTGTCTCTTGAATGTGTTAATTATGACCCAGTTCACTCCAGAGTGAGTTGAGGCTGACACACATACACACAGATGCATAACTGTGTTACACCAAGGCTTTAGAAGTGGTGTTTTTGCTGTTTTGTGTTTCAGTTCTGCTGTGCAACCTGCTAATCTATCTAGGCATGTTTGGGTTCCCTATGAGAGTCTTCTCCTACCTGCTCCTACCTCTCACCCTGCTGCTCTGCTACATCCACCAGAATATGCACAGGTAATATACTGAACATACATTACAGAAACACCAATTCCAATTTAGTGACTAGAAATTCAATGTGATTTCAGTTGCTATATTGCAGTAGCTAGCCTTGTCTTCTCTCTCCAGATTGGACTTGTGGTCCAGTCAGGCTCCGGTGTTGCTTTTCGGGGTGTGGCACGGCCTGAGGCAGTTTACCTTCTTCTTCTATAGCATGTTCGTCCATAGCATCAAGAAGAACCTAAATGACAGGTGAGATGGCATCCTTACTTCCCCAACTTCCCAAACTTATTACTCAGTGGATGGTGCTCAAAGCTTTCAGGAATACTGTTGAGATCAGCTTGTAAATTCACATACCTGCTCCTTCTGTTTTCACATATGCCTCTCATTATATTTTGCATGTACTAATGATATTTTCATTCATTTCATTTCATCATTCATTCATTCATGTTTTCACAGTTTCATACTGTATACATACTGACATTTTTATGTTTTTATTGTTATGTTTATATTTATATATACCACCCATACTACTACCCATGTCTACTTAAAGGATAATTCCAGTGTGACTGGAGGTTTTGCTCATTTCCTGCAATCCCTTACAGTTTTACATCACTGTAGATCATTTGTCAGTGGTTTTATTACGTTATGAGATATTTTGCTATTTTTCCCTCAGCTTAGTTAGTTTCAATTTCCGCAAATCAATCAAGTTTCATCTTATCTTATCTTATCTTATCTTATTTGATCTTATCGCATCCTATTGCAACTTAACTTAACTTTACTTTACTTTGGGTTATCTTATCCTATCTTATCCTATCGTATCCTATCGTATCCTATCGTAACGCAACACAACACAACGCAACTTTAGTTTGGGTTATCTTATCTTATCTTATCTTATCGTATCCTATCATATCCTGTCTTAACGCAACGCAATGCAACACAACTTTACTTTACTTTACTTTACTTTGGGTTATCTTATTTTATCTTATCCTATCCTATCATATCCTATCTTAACGCAACGCAACACAACACAACTTTACTTTACTTTACTTTGGGTTATCTTATCTTATCTTATCTTATCTTATCTTATTTTGACTTACCTGTGTGTGTTTCTGATTTCAGGGTAATGCCCATGATGCTGCTGCTGCAGTGGTTGGATGTCCAGGCAGAATATGAGGTTCCAGGAGAGAACCAGCAAGGGGAGTGGCACTCTACACTACAACTTCAGTTCTCCTCTTCTTCCCCCTCTTCTTGCCCCTCTCCTTCGTCTCAACCATTTGAACCTTCAGACCCCGACCAGCTCACTGTCTTACTGCATCTGGATCAAGAGGCAGAAGGTGTACGCAGACGGGTCCCACGAGATCACTCTATCATGGGATAAAAACATACCTGAGTTATGCATAGAGGTTAGGTCTTTTTTGTTAACACCAAGCAGAAATGTAAAAAAAACGTATTCTTTGTATGGCTCGTCATTTGTAGTCTATTTTGAGAGCAGACTGACATTGGGAAATGGTTTGAAGGTTGAGATTTTTTTTTCCAGAGGGTTTTTGCGCAAGTGCTGAAAATATGTCTTTCAAATTGTATCCCTAAATATCTTGGGTTAATCTGTTGACGTAGTTTATGTTTTACATCTAGATGACTGAAAATACTTAAATGTTTTTATGGTCTAAGTAACTATTATTATAACTAACTATTTAAACTATCAACATAGCTTATTATTTTCTTCATATCATAATAGACTGTGTAATCAAATGTTCTTTGCTTCCATGAGCAGCTTCTGTCCTCTTGTCAAGGAATGGACCCTTAAGGAGTTTTAAGGAGTGCCTTGAGCTTCATATATGATCTGATTACCTCTTTCAACTCTATTGAATGCACAAATACTTGAGTGTGATTGGCATTCCAGTACCTTGGGGTAAAAATCTGCCACACCCATGTATTTGAACATTTTACAGCCCACTATGATTTCTGTTTGAAGAAACTCTTCCTTGTTTATTCCAAGATGTTTAGAAGAATGCTTATATGAACTCAGGTTTGCCAGCTTATTTATGTGAATAATACATTTGATAGATTTACTGACAGTTTGTTTTTCACAATAATCAGTTAACTTTTCAGTTGACATTTCAGTGGACCAGTATGTAGAAAACACTTGTGGTTTCTTGAATGTGCAAATTATGGCTCAGTTTAGCTCTAGGGGATATATTCAGAGTGTTTCTAATTTCATTTCCACACAAGAGATGACACCTAGTCCTGTGATGTCCTTTCCGAACAGCACGCTCTTTCACTCCTCTTCCTCCCAAGTGTGCACATTTGACAGAGACATCTGAAATTAGAGTGCATCAGATCAGTTTACTGCTGCTGCAGGGGCTGCACCATGGCTGCATGGAGTTGATGTTGAGCTTCAGTGGCCTGTGGCACCAAATGTCCCTTTTCAGAGACTGTTGCAGTAAATTCCAGGAATTCTGGCAAACAAGGCCTATGTTAGGTTTCCAGTATCCTACAATGAGGATCATCTTTAACAGAAACCATTGAGTCACCTTTGCTCCTTTATAAATCATTGTAAACAAGGTAAGAGGTTTTTTGGAAACCCATTCAAGAGCATTAATGAACTATGCAAAGGCAAATGAATAAATGGTGTTATTTTGTGTTCATCTGTCTTATTTTGTGTAGGCTACATAGTCGCTACCTGCCCAGTGCATACCTTCTGCTGCTGTGGATTTGAGCACAAAGCCTTCTCAACCAGTTAAGGCCTTGAGCTTAGAGCCACCTTGAACCCTTCCCAGCCTACATGCCCGATCTCTGAGCTTCAAATCTAGAGGAAGGGAGAAAGCCAAGAGGAGATGAGATCTTTTAACGGGCTTCTCTTTTTGGCCACAGCCATATGTTTAGATAACAGCCAGTGCCCCAAGCTCTAGGGCAATCCTCTTTCAGTTCTGCAACAAGTCCTTTTGGCCGCACAACGTCAGGGAGGATTCCAATCTTTTGTGGCTTTTAGTGGCTTCCTCTTGTTCCTTATTTCTTATTCTCTTATACCTCAGCTGCAAACGATGACCTGAGAAACAGAACTAGCGGGATGAAAACAATATCTTTGACTGACTTCTTGAGGATGTTGACTATGTCTTCTAAGAAGTCTCTTTAACACAATATGATATGCAGTTTCATAATTTGGCCACAAGGTGGGGCATTGAGAGCAAGAGTGGCGCAAGGTCCAGCTGTGCAGGCGGCTGGTGGAATGTAAAATATCCTATGAAATCAAAAACACTACCTGCTCTCTCGGCCAAACTGGGCCAAGTAAGGACACAAAACAGGCAGCATGCATCAAGAAGCACTCTTTCTGCTTCCACTTTACACACTGTATCTGATGCCTCCACTAACTGAAATCTCCACTTCAGATAAATGAGATAACAATGGTGGCAAAAATATGCATTTCAAAAAAGCGTTGAAACCAGGAGTCCCCCCCCCCCCCCCCCCCCCCCCCCCCCCCCAACAGTCCTAATTTGGGATGAATTAAGATAAGTTACCAGAAATTCCACCTGGGTTTTAAATCCTTTATTAGCTGAAAGATGAGAGTGAAGCTAACAAAGTGCCTGTGTGGAAATATATTGAATGTAGCCTCTATGTGTTTGTATTGTATCAGCTGTGAGCGAAGAGAGTGGATGACCTGTTGACCACGAACCCAGTATACACACACACACCTGATCAGCTAATCCACCTTTCAGACTCTTGCCTGGATGATAACGTGCGTTGGCACAGAGCAGGAGCAGACCATTTGATCCCTTTGCTCCATGTCCTTTTCATACGGATGGCCTATTACCTGGGGAGAGATCCTGTTATATAATGAGTGTGGATGGATCATACGGATAACACACACATCTGCTGCTGTCCTACCCCAGCCAGTTATCCAGCCGGCCAGCTAGCAACCAGCTGGCTGTTGCTCTGCAGAGACGGAGAGGAGACACAGGGTGATGTAGCCTATTTATAACAGACACATAAGGGTTCATTCAGAAGATGCACAGGACACAGGAGAAAGTTTTTCATGTTGGAAATGAAAAAAAAGTTTTTCCATAAAGGATCACAAGCCCATCTTCTCTCCTCTCCTCTCCGTTCCTCTCCTCTCCTCTCCTCTCCCCTCCTCTCCTCTCCTCTCCTCCGCTCCTCTCCTTTCCTTTCCTCAGTTCTTCCAGTGTTGTATTTACGCAAACACACACACACACACACACACACACACATCTTTCACAAAGGATATAATCTCCACGACTATCAAAAGGCATAAAAAAAAATGTGTTTGAAGAAATGATTGGCATGTCTAAAAATAGAGCTGCTGGCTGCTCCCAGTCTCTTTGGTGATGACGTCACTAAAAGAACATGACCTTTTCACTAATCCGCCCGGCGACAGGGTGAATAGAATGTATTTGGGCAGGGATGGCACATGAGCGAGTTGGCATGTGTTCGGGCGTTTGTTGTCATTTTCGGTTCTGAGAAAAAAGGAGGGGGTTGCTGTGCGTGTGAGAGATTAGAAGAGAGGAAGACAGGGAGGAAGGCTGCTGTCAGATTGATAGAGAGTCAGCGCCTCACTGCTCTAGATCAATGGAGATGGAGGGATGGAGAGGGGAGGAGAGGAGGCGATGACCTTTGAGATGATGAGGATGGCTTGTGACCTATGCTGCTTGGCACACACGGAAACTCTCTCTCTCTCTCTCTCTCTCTCTCTCAAACACACACTCCAACAAATCAATGTAGATCAAACTTGAAGCAATGCTCATTAGAAAATCAGAAATTGGTGTGTCAGTAGGATTTTGTAGTATGTGTGTGTGCGTGTGCACGTGTGTTTGTGCGCATTTAGTATCCCAGTACAGTGCTCCCAGTATATGCGCACTCCACCGACAGTGAGAGGGATGGACAAAGCGCTATGCTATCAAATGTTAAACGTCTAGAGATGCCGTTGCTGACTGCGGAGAGACCCAGGGTGTTAAAGTATGGATGAGGAGAGCGAGGAAGAGGAGAGAGGACGAGAGGTCAGGTGAGGACAGGTGCGTGTGTGTGTGTGTGTGTGTGTGTGTGTGTGTGTATGGGGACGGGGGGTCAAATGAAGCAGCAGGGCAAAGGCTGTAGGTGAGAGGACGGCTACTTAAACATGGATGAGAGAAATGAAGGAGAAAGATACTACGGTTCAAATATGGCACAAGGCGACATTGCTCACCAACTCACTGTATATAACAGCTGGTACACAAACATCAGCTGAGTAGATGTGGCGAGGTTTTAATGCCAGAAAATCCTGAATAGTAGGTCCTGAAGTGATAGGAGAGGCTGAAGGCAGGTAAGGTCTTAACAGGATTAAGGGTATAGAGTTATACCTTGTCTGCTCCATGCTCTACTGATCTCATTTACCTGGCTGTTGGTGTTTGTGTTCACGTGTCTGCCTGCTACTGCACTTGTGTGTGTGTGTGTGTGTGTGTGATTTTCAGACACTGACACATTTCAAAAACTCATAGTGGGGTTTTCATGTGATTTCTGTCCTCATCTGGTGTTGATTCAGATGGGTATGAAGCCACAACTTGGCAACTCGGGTATCAAAATCGGCCCTGACCTCCTGTTTTCATCCAACTTGGAAGATCATTCATGTGGAATGTCCAAGTTGGACACCGGTTTATCCGATAAACCCAGAACCACATGAACACGCCAATAAAATTCTGGCTCAGCAATCATCTTGCTATTGGATCCATACTCTTTGATCGTCCAGTGTGTGTAGTGTGTGTGTGCGTGCGTGCATGTGCAAGCTTGTGTTTGTGTGTGTGTGTGTATGCCCACTCATTTGTACTTGAGATAGGGTTTAAGGTATTAGAGATATGCTCTGTGCTTCATGCCATATAAACCCTTACTTATGGTATTAGCTCAGTTTGTGTGTGTGTGTATGAGTAAGTGTGCATCTGTAAGCGTGTGTGTGTGTGTGTGTGTGTGTGTGTGCATGGGTGTGGTATAGCCATCAGTCATGGTGTGTTAGTATGTACTCCCCATCATCAGTCTGCTGAAGAAAAGCCTTTTAACTCTGAGCCACATTCACAGCAGCAACTGTGAGCAGACTCACTCACACACCGACACACAGATAGTGCTCTTCTTCATCTTTTGCTCCCTCTCTCGCTTTTATCGCTGTGTTTCATCATATCAGTTCAACTTGTTGTGGTCTCACACACACACACACACGCACACACACACACACACACACACACACACACTGCAACTTTCAGCTCTACCTTGAGCAACTCTGTGTGCAAAAATGATAGAATATCTCTTTCAGTATCTGTTTTTTTTCCAGTATCAAAGTTGTCTCTTGTTTAAAGGTAACTCTTTTCAAAGTACTGTGAATGATTTTTGATCATCAGCACCACTTTTCATAGTGCCTATGAGCTACTTTCAAGTGGTATATTTCATGCTTTCTCTTCTCCGCTGCTTTTGATGCATGATTTATTAATCTAATAGAAGAATTGTCACAGGAAACCCAAAATCTCCAAATTAGACCAAATGTGAAAACAAAGTAGATCATTGTAGACTGGTAGTAATGGCAACAGTTTTTTTATTTTTTATTTCCCTATCATTAGAATATGTCATCTTAACTAATTGCGTGGAGAGACATTGTAGAAAATTCTTCACTTTAAGATGCACAACTCTTCCTCTTCCTCGTCTGGTTGTTTGTCTGTCTTGAAGATGGGTAGCTCTAATCTGCGGGATCTGGAAGGGATAACAGTGATTAATTCGGTCCACTCAATCAGCAGAAGCTAAACAGATGTTGTCAGGTTTCACCACCGAACACAACTTGCATGTGTTAATGTGTGTGTGCGTGTGTCAGAGAGAGAGAGAGGGAGAGAGAGAGGGAGAGAGAGAGAGAGAGAGAGAGAGAGAGAGAGAGAGAGAGAGAAAATAGATGTAGGTGTGTAGCTCTGTGACTGTGTGTGTATGTGTGTGTGTGTGTGTGTGTGTGTGTGTGTGCGTGTGTGTGTGTGTGTGTGTGTGTGTGTGTGTGTGCTCCTCCATAGCTCTCTCTCCTCTCAGACCTTAGCGGGAATCGAGTGTCTGTGATGCAGCTGAGTAATAAACAGCAACAGATTGGCAGTTTTCTGTTTCTAATCCTTTCCTCCTCCTTCTCCTCCTCCTCCTTCCCAAATTTAGAGCCCAGTTGATTAGATGAAGAAATACTGTCTTACGGTGATGAGGACAAGCACTAAGGAATGTTTATTCCATGTAAAACAGATTGGCAATGTTCCCTTGGTCTTAATTCTTAATGTTTCTCTCTTCTCATCTTCACTCCTCTCCTCTCTCTCATCATCTTATCACTTCATCTAATCATCCCCTCTATTAAGAAGTTTTCCTTGTGGGAAATGCGCCTTAGTATAACGTGTAA
The DNA here is from genome assembly GCF_048128805.1 of Centroberyx gerrardi. Lineage (NCBI taxonomy): Eukaryota > Metazoa > Chordata > Actinopteri > Beryciformes > Berycidae > Centroberyx > Centroberyx gerrardi. Next base: position 12,842,155 of record NC_136010.1, read on the forward strand.
ATTAAGGATATTGTGTCTGCTAGTAGACCTTTTTACCTTTTTTAAATTCAAGACTCAAAGTTGCCAAAATCACATATTTTCATTTTTCTTTTGTGTTGATTCAATTTAGACCACTGGTCAATTATATACAGTGTGACCAAAATCAGTATCAGTCAATATCCGACTGTCATCAGTAAACTCCATAGTCAAATCTCTTTGAAATATATCCAAAATAACTTTGAATAAATAATCTTTCATTTAACTGTGGATTTGATTGTGTTTGATAATTTTATAAGATAATAACCAATTGAAATCTACTCCATGTACGATATTTACAACTTGTTTATTCCTTCCAGAAATATACAAAATAAACCACCTTAATAGAAACTTATCCTTTAAACAAAAATACATTGATAAATTGCTTTATTGCTAAAATTGATTTTTACAAATTGTGACTAATTGCGACTTGATGAGAAAACATCCAATCTGAGTCACATGCAAACAAAAAAAAAAAAAGCAGCAAAATTGGGAAACTTCAGCTGCAGGGTGAATGAAGGCTTACTGTACGGAAAGCTCAGACAAAAAAAATCTGAGTCAAAAAATGTCTTCAGTCCCATAGTGTTTGAAGCAGGAACGCCACACAGCAATCACAGGACCTCTAAAATCTGCAATCTGGGTCTTTCCTGTGCTGTATATATGTGTGTAACACACCAAGGCAGTGGGCTGCTACCACCAAACACAGTTAATTATAGATGAAGATTCATGAGAGTGAATAACTAACATACTCTCACACACATCAGCACACACACACACAGACACAGACACAGACACACACACAGCATGACAGTCGGCACAGGGAGGCCCCGGCTTGAACAGAAATAGACCCTGTGTCACTTCTTCCCTCAATGTCACACAAACTCTCTCTCTCTCTGACCTGCGCCTGTTGTGCCTTCCTCTGTCTGTCTTTCTTTCTTTTCGTTCTCTCTCTCTCTCTCTCTCACTCCCCATATCTCTCACTCCCTTGTGGAACTTTCCATCAAAGCGTCTCGTTAATGATGGAGCACTCTCATGCATCTTTAAGCACTTGACAGGGATCTTCCACTGTGCAGTTTCAGCCCTTTAGTCACACAAACACACACACGCACACACACACACACACACACACTTAAACAAAATTGTCAACAATGTAGTTTAGTTCATTTGCACTTATGAATTATAAAACACAGAGGAGAGAAGGTGGGATAACGAAGGGAAAAATGCTACTAACCTGGATAGGCAGGCACCAATGAACGCAAGAATCGCGATTTGACCCAGATGTGTGTTTATGTAATGTGTAAATGTGTAAAAGTGTGTGTTTATTTATGCGTAGCCGTGTGTGTCTTGTTTATGTGTCTGGGTCTGTGGAAGCCCAAACAGGTTAATCTCATATCGTCCCAGCAGATTAACTTCACACACTGCACGCAGAAGATAACACTCCTACTGTCACCTAGACCAATGGGATCATGGCTGTTTGGGGCAGAACAGCCTGGAATCTCCCTAAGCCAGTCAGACAAGCTTGTTGCTCCTGCCCAATTTATGACCCATACTCCTGCTAATGGCTATAGCTGTCAATCTCATTATGTGTTGAAGTTCCAACACATTCCTTTGCCTGCCCTACATGTACTGTATGCATGTGTGGGTGGGTGTGTGTTTGTGTATTTATACATCAGTGGATGTGCAGACCCCTAGAGGTTTCAGATGACTGACAAACCTAGGATGCAAAAACATTTAAGTGTATTCCATTCTGTTTCCCCCCAAAAAAAATAATGTGTTCTGATTACAGATGCGTGGAAAAAATAGAAGATTACTTCTGGCAATACTTGTAAAGTGAAAGCGAGAAATGGATTAAATAGTAGCAGGTATTCTTTATAAAAATGTGACACAGATAAAAATGTGTGTTTGTATGCAAACCTGAAATAAATGTCATTAACTTTGTAATTTTTAATGTTTTTATTTTCTATACTGGTACCTTTATACCTCAAATATGACAAAGTAATCTGAAAGTAAACAGAATCCATTATTGATTTTGGGTAATCCCTTGGATTACATTACTGATTACAATTTTGATGAGGTATCTAGTGACTGTAATGGAATACATTTTTAAAGTAACCTACTCTGCCCTGCCAAGGATGCAGTACGATTGACTGGCTGTGGGTTAAACCCCACAGTGCCGTGACACACACTCACAACACACACTCACACACACATACACACACACACATACGCATGCACATTCCGGATACATCGCTAGAAAGAGACACTAGGATTAATGGCCAAAGCTTTTTTTAGTCCTGGTTCATATGATGGCTGATATTTGGATTTGGGATTTGGGATGGGTATGCCCTTTTCAAATCTTCGCTTGGATCTATGGAAATGACAAGGCTCAACAGTGTTTCCATTCAAAATACAGCTGTTATTGCAAGCTTAGAAACTTGGACCGTCATCACACAAAGAATTTAGCTTGGAGCAATCTTTCTCTTAATCTGTTAAATTGTGTTCATTGATAGGTTCATCAGTAACTTGGCTTTACCAACATTAAAAATCCAATAAGACTAAAGCCTTCAACCAATTGCGTACTGTTCTTTACATGAACAGAGTGAAGTGATGCTGATGTATTATAGTTTAAATGAGAAACAGAGAACAATGTGTAGTGAGGAGGATTACATACTGTGGTGGAGAAATAGGAGCTAGAGGTATGGACAGAGAGGAGAAACAGAATGAAATCATACAGGCAGGAGGACTTCGGGAAAGAGGGGTGGATGGAAAAGAAAGGTTTAGCCATGGTTCACATCAGGTCAGGGTGCTGAAGTGGCCTTTTGGACGAAATTAGTCTATTTTGGGCTAAAGTGTAGGGTGTTCAGATACAGAGAGAAATACACAGTGATGGTTCATGCTGTTGCTGTGTCCAAATAAAACCACAAATGTTGCCGTGTCGACAACATTTGTCGACACGGCAGTTAACATGTGCATGGCCTGACAATAAACACGTGGCTGAAAAGTATATTTAAGACACACACACACTCACAGAGACACACACTCACATCCATTGCTGTGATGCATGGTGCCAAGCCAGGATCCAGTGCCACCAAGCTTTCACCAGCAAGCTTTCCTCAGGTTGATAAGGTTATAAAAAATGAATTTGACTTTTGCAACTTTAATAAGCAGATTTTGCTTTTTGGAGCACCTTGCCTTGCCTGGAATGGGAGTTTCTGGAGAGCTATATGACATCCTGGCATCAGAAATCTCTCCCGTCTCTGAAAAAAGTGACTACAGAATACAGTTTGTCTCAGTTTAGACATTAAATCTGAAACTAATGGATAAAGCTTGTGAAAGTTTTGCATGGAAGAGCGCTACTGAGTGTAATCTCAGGAGAGTTTTGCGTGGAAAGGAGCATTCCCCTCACTGGTTTTTGTCATTCAGATAACGCCCATGTGGGGTGCGACAGTCAGTACTCTGATCAGCGATGCTTGACAATGGGATAGCAGCTTGCTTTGCATTTGTGTTGTATGTGTGTGTGTGTGTGTGTGTGTGTCTGCATCTGCGCACATACACATTTCTTTGCGTACGAGAGATCTATTTCACTTGTAACCTATTTCCGCACCTGCGTGTAACCTATCTACGTGGTTGACAGTCCATTACCAGCAACCAGGTAGCGTGTGAACTCTCCGCTGCCTTCTCCTCCCAAGTGTCATTCATCTCTCCTTTCTCTCTTTCCTTTGGCAGCTCTGTTTTCACTCTTAGATGTCCCTCATTTCATACATGTCTTTAGTGCTGATATGTCCACGAGGCCCCGAACTCCTGTTACACCGAATAGCATAAGGTGATTTAATAATAATTTGGGTCCTACGTCTATTCATTATAGTTTATAGTTCCTATATCGTCATGGCTCCATGGTGGGATTGCAATAAATGTTACTGTAGCAGATGGAAAGCAATTTAGAGAACCGGAGTTGGCATATAAAACCGTTTGGCTCTCTTCAGCAGCAATCTGAGAGTCTGAAACTGTTGTGATGTGACAATGAAAACACAGAACAAAATTCAGCCCTAAAGTTGCCTGTGAATACACCTCAATCTGCTGTGCATTGCTAATCAGAAATCTTTTGCAGATCAGACGTTTTTCTGATGTTAGAATAATGTCTATATACCCGAAAAGAACCTGTAAATCTAATCAACAGTTGAAATATTTTTACCTGCTGCATCAATGAGGAAAGGCTGAATGTGACTCCTGATCTCTCTGAAACGATTTATTACATTTAAAGCCTGTTGTTTGTGTACGTTTAGGTTTATACATCTCTCTCATTCAGCCATTAGGGTTGACTTGAACTTGAATAACGACACTAAAGGTTCACCCTTTCAGAGAAACACTTACCCCAGCATAAGTGCAGTCTAAACCTAATTTAGTCATTCCTCTCCATTTCATCCCTTTTCCAATTTAATGCCAGTCCACACCCGTCCATGTGTCTTTCGGAATATGTCTTAATTTCTTGATATGTATTTCTTAATATCAATTGTGGAACAGAGAGATTTATCTGTGATTCAGAGACTAAGACCAGAAGCTGGGCCTCTCTTTGCTCTAAGTAGACAAACTCACTTTACATGGAGCATCTGCACTCTAATGTAAAAATAGCACTTTGTAAATATTTACTTGTATATAATAAGCAAAAGATAAAAACTTCCATCCCAAATTCAATAAACTAAATCTAGGAGTCGGAGTCTTCTTAGTCCCCTGCTCAGGCATCGGTCAAATTCATTTTCCCACACATTTCTCATGTTAGTGTCTTGTGGATATCAGTGGAAAAACCAGAAAAACCCAAGACCCTCTTATTGTCTGTACTCTAACCATTGTGTCAGAAAGATATCTTCCACTATGCTAACCAGAAATGCATACCAGTTATTTTTTATTTTTTCTCTATATGTCTACAAAGAAAAGCGGTTTGTTGCTGTTTTCACCGCACCAGACTTGAAGGAAGGTGCAATTGCTTATTTTCAGGATCACTGTGGCTGATGGCAAGAGATTGTTTTATGGTTCCTCCTCAATATTGTTTAGAATGGCAGTTCGGTTCAATTCAGGTGACCGTTTTGAAAAAGATTCCCCCTATCTATCTATCTATCCTGTCTCTATTCGAGCAAGTTTTAGATGACAGCCGCCCTGCTCAGCCTGCAGCGAGGTGTCCAGGTGAGTCCAGAGAGAAGGGTATCAGGTGAAGCTGGAGACGTTAGTGGCTAGCAGACTGCTCCATGTCAACCAGATATTGGCATCCTGTTGTTGTCTGGAAGGCTTCCAATGATACGGTCCCTGCACTGCCCCACATGCCTTGTCGATGTGACCTCGATCCTCTAGCCTTCGTTTGTGTGTGTGTGTGTGTGTGTGTGTGTGTGTGTGTTGCACTAACATTACAGTGAAAGCAGAGACAGGCTACTGAAAGTAATGACGGGGTCTTATATAACATGCCCATTTGTGGGGGATTTTCTTGCCTAAAGGGGAACTCCAATACTATGGAGAACAGACCCAGGCTTTTCCTCATCCGGTCGGGCCTACTCCTCCTTTACCCAACACACACACACACACACACACACACACACACACACACAGAAACTTAGATAATTACATCAGAGTAACATAAAACTTCAGAAGACATGATTTAAAATCCAGAATGTATTGCATCTACAATACAGTATATTGTATACTGCAGTGGAATCATACATACACATACAAATACAGTGTAATGGTCTTGTTAGTGTGATGAACCCTGGCCTGCTGTACCCATGACGCAGGTAGTCACTTCACACCAGCCTCCTCCCAATGTCCCACTTTCAACATCCCAAAGGTTTGACGACAGCAATGGCTTTAGTATGAACATACCTGTAATGGATGAAGGACTGACTATATCATAAAAACTGACATCATATAATCACCATAATCATCATCACCACAAAGCTGATTATCAACCAGACAGCACCACATACACATACATATAATCTTCGTTCGATCATATGCTCAAACAAACCTAATATCTATTTTGAGATACTGTCAGTTATTTTCCTGGATCCAAATTCCCACATCACCATTTCCACATTTCCAGAATTATTTGTTAATAAGAAAAAAGTGTTTTAAAACAAACATAAAAACTTGTCACCAGTACATTACATTGATACAATTTAGATATAATTTAGAATTACTCCTGCAAAACCAGATGGATCATGGGACATTTTGGCCTACAATGTCCCCTGGCCCTGTAATAATTCCCTTTATACTCCCTTTATTCAGCTATTATCTTTGGCTTTTTCCTTCTCTCTCATTATGTCACTTTCTCAACAGGGTACCATAACTTGGTGATCATGGTGTAATTGAAGGGTTTAGTTCCAAAATGAGATATCCATTATTTGACAAAAATGACGCCTATTCTTACTAAATGGTTTATAGCAGGAAATCAAAACAAAGGATAGTACGTTACTTAAGTCCTTAGCTGACAAAATGATAACACTTTAATAGATGGGTGTCCTCTATGTTTTAGAGATGTTGAATAATACTTCAGGTCATGATGTTTTTCCAAGTTGGATATAGAACATTTTGGAATAGAACTCTTCAATTGATTTGTTGAAAAACAAGAGATTCAGAGTAATCATATGCTGACAAAAAGTGTAAGAACGAAGAAAGGTCACAGCTTTCAAATTTTCAACCAAGCTGAAATTACAGTGTTAAAAAAATATACAGAGCATATGTGCATGATAAACATATTTGGATTATGTATGGCGAATTCAACAGAAGTATCCCAAAGTTACATAATTTAAGGCACTCCATTACAATACATACTGTGGAGTCAGACAGACTGCTGTCAATAGTGGAGGATTCCTAGACACATTACTTATCAAAGAGAATAAATAAATACAACAGAAACATGATACAATTGTAAGTAATCTGAAATAAATACAACAGACCTATAATCTAGTCAGTATACACAAGTGAACCATTCAAGACACTTAAACATACACATTGCACATTGCTGAAATATGACATTGAAGGATTTGTTTCTATTTCTATGCAACTGAATGTTTAGTCCTACCACTTAAGTAAACTTGAAATATGTTGACATGAATGACCATAGTGAATTCTGCACCCTGTCTCCATTTACATTGTTGTCAAATTATCATTGTTGTCATATTATACACAAAAGAGGTAAGTACGGTCCATCCTGTATATCATTAAAAAACATAATATTATATAAATTTAATATCTCATTGATCCTGTTTGTTAGACCATTACTTGAGGGAGATCAGTTCATTTGCTCCATACACTCTATCCATTTTCAAGCCATTTCTTAATTGTGGCATAAAGTTTTTTTCTCTTTAAAAGGTCCTGTCCTGCTTTGTGCTAAAGTGTCTTTCTTCTCCTGCTGACTAGTGGAGTCTCTTTCTACCTCTTCCCTGCACAGTTATTTCCCTTTGTCACTCTGCCAGACGCCATTGGCCTTATTAAGCGAGGTATTGCTCCCCTGGTTGGTGGTGTTTGTGTCAGCCTTCATGGCTTGCTCAACAGCATCTGCCAGGGGCAACTTATCCTCCGCCTCCGTCTCTCTGTGGTAGAAGTAGTTGAAGTTGGAGACGATAACAGGCACAGGCAAAGCGATGGTCAGCACACCAGCAATGGCACACAAGGTGCCCACCATTTTACCCCCCATGGTGATGGGACACATGTCTCCATAGCCCACAGTAGTCATGGTGACAACGGCCCACCAGAAGCCATCAGGTATGCTGACAAACTGTGTGCTAGGCTCATCTACCTCAGCAAAGTAGATAGCACTGGAGAAGAGGATGACTCCGATGAAGAGGAAGAAGATGAGCAGGCCCAGCTCACGCATGCTGGCCTTCAGAGTCTGTCCCAGGATCTGGAGTCCCTTGGAGTGACGTGAGAGTTTAAAGATACGAAACACCCTGACCAGACGGATGATGCGCAGAATGGCCAGAGACATGTTTTGACCCGAGTTCTCTTCTGGCGTCGTGACCAATTCCGTAATCACAGTAACAAAGTAGGGGATGATGGATACAATGTCAATGATGTTCATGAGGTTGTGGAAAAAATCCCTTTTGCTAGGACAGACCAAAAATCGCACACACAGCTCAAAGAAGAACCAGACAATGCAGGCAGTCTCAATGATGAAGAAGGGATCGGAGAAAGTTGTGGGCTTAGTATTGTGTGGGGCCAGAGAACCCAAACCTCTGGACTGGTTGAAAGGCTGCACCGCAGTGGGCATGATTGGGTCCATGTCTTCTCGGAACTCTGGCAGCGTTTCCATGCAGAAGATGATGATGGAGATGACAATAACAAAAACAGATACCAACGCTACGCCCCGGGCCGCATTGGAGCTCTCTGGGTACTCAAACAGCAGCCAGAATTGCCTATTCACCTCATTGGTAGGCAGAGGGATCTCAACATCCTTTATGAAGCCTTCATCTTCTCTGAACTGCTCCATGGCCTCGCTCCCCAGCTCATAGAACACAATTTCATCTGCAAACACATCCAGGGGAACATTAGCCGGACGTCTGATTTTACCCCCTGACTGGTAGTAATACAAGATCCCATCAAAGCTAGGTCGGTTCCGATCAAAGAAGTACTCATTCCTCATTGGATCAAAGTAGTCCATCCTCTTCAAAGGGTCTCCTAGCAAAGTCTCGGGAAACTGGTCCAATGTTTTGAGCTGTGTCTCAAAGCGAAGGCCGGCGATGTTTATGATGACTTTCTGGTCTCCGTCGTCCAGCCCGCGTTTATCTACAAACAGGTCCTCGCAGCACTCCTTAGCCAGTCGGCTGAAGATCGTCTCACTCTCCTTGGTGCCCTCACTGCTTAGCAGCAATTTCCAGTTGGAGATCATACTGGCGCAGCTGCTGCGCCCCCGTCTGCTTGGGGTTGGCATCGACGGGGACTGGGGCACACCCAGTGTCTGTGTCTGTGGGGTGGGCGAGGATGACGAGGACTCCCAAATGCAGGAGGGCACGGGGCTGTGGTGGGAGGGCGTAGAGGTAAGTTGAGGGGCGCGGAGGTGGTGGTTGCTGCCGGGGCTGCTGTGCTCTGGAGGCATGTCCACCGTGAGAGCCGTGGTCTCATCAGCGTAGTTGTCCACCTCATCCTCCAGGCTGCTGTCAATGTCGTCCAGGCTCTCAAAGTCTACCAGTGCCACCTCCATGGCTGCAGTTCAGCCACAGCACGCCTCTGGGCCCCAGGATAAGACACACACACACACACACAGATACACAGATGGGAGGCACTGTCACCAGGATCAGCAGCAGGGCTCAGAGCATCCAGCCGTCAGCAGGACTTAACAGGACAAAAAAAAAGCCCACTATTCTCTTCTCCCTCCAACACCTGTAGAATGAGAGAGAAAGAGATAAAAAGAGAGAGATAAAAAGAAAGAGAGAGAGAGAGAGAGAGAAAGAGAGAGTCAGTGTGTTTCTGTCCATGTCTAAGGATTTATTTGTGTTAATTGTCATCAGGTGACGAGACTATGACGTCTGAAAGTGCATGTTCTATCATGACTCCTTGTTCCTTAGATACCAGTCTCTTTGGAAACCAGCAGTGAGAGAAAGACGGGTGAGAGAGGGAAAAGAAGGAAGAATGAGAATAAAGAGGGCAAAGGAACTAGAACAGGGGGATGGAAAGACAGCTTTGAAAGAAAAGAAGAAATGATAATAGCAGGGGAGCATTCAGTTCTTCTAGACAGAAATATATAATAGTGAATTCCCTGCTGCCTCCTTCAACAGTCTGTTATTGTGGAGGCACTGTGATGAGTCATGCAACAGTAAATAAGGAGAACTACAAACACTAAATTAAATATAAGTAGCAAGTGGAGGCCCGTAGAGAGCTTCCTTAGAGATTGTTATTGAGATATGTTAGAACGGTTCAACTCACTACAATGCGAATTGTTGGCATGAACCAATGACATTTTATGGGCTGGCATTCAGCCCAAATGTTAAAACATGACCTCCCCACTCCTACTCTAGAGTGCATGCACAATAGTATCTCTTAGTAACTAGTTCTGAAATACAGATATTCATATGCACACACACACACACACATACAAGTTTGTTTATTTACATAGCCCTTTATCACATGCACATCTCAAAGGACTGTACAGAGAATGAGCTTAGCTAAATCGAACTGATCAACAATCAACCATAGAACAGAATGGTACAGAATATACATACACACACACATCCAATTTCTCTCTTCCTTTCTCTCTCTCTCTCACATACAAACACACACACACACACACACACACACACACCCAGGGAAAGAGAGGAGAAGTACACACCCTGTTTATCATTGTAATGACCCCAATACAGGCTGTAGGAGGAGAAGGTAGCGCAGGGTAACTGGGGCTGTGCATACATTAGTGCATAATTAACTGCGCTGTGCAGTGATAGCGTAGGCCTAGCTTCCTCCAGACACAGGGCTCACATTTAGACTGCACTGTCTCTCCCACATAATTTCCTCTGTCCTTGAGACTGAGAGATGCACCACACAGCGCAAACCAAGTCCACTCTGTTGTTGTTGTTGTTGTTGTGCCCTCTGTATCTGCATTTATGTTTGCCAGTGTTTGTTTAACTTTTCATCACCCTGATGATCACACTAAATAGTAACCTGATCTGTGAGCGGTGCGCGTGTGTGCATGTGTGTGTGTGTGTGTGTGTGTGTGTGTGTATGTATGCATGTGTGAATGCGCATCTGTGTATGTGTGTGTGTGCGTGCATATACTGTACATGTGTGTCTGCGTGTGTGTGAGTGAGTGCTGACGCCTGCAGATGTTTAATTAAAGACTCCAGAGATGAGTCACCACCTAAAACCAATGCCAATGATACCAGTCCTGCTGGGAGAAGGAGAGAGAGAGAGAGAGAAAGAGAGAGAGTGAGAGAGAGAGAGAGAGAGAGAGAGAGAGAGATGGGTGAGAGAATAGGAGGATGACATGAAAATTGTTGGGAAGACAGATGTGGGTGGAGGAACTGGGGGAAGAGTGAAAAGCCTGAGGGGGGGGGGGGGGGGGGGTGAAGACAGGATGGAAGAGAGGGAAAAAGACAGTGAGAGAGAATGGGGGGTTGATAGGTGGGTGGATGGATGTAGACAGGGTGATAAGAGAGCAGCCCTGACAAGAAGAGAGGGGCGGGTGACAGAGTGCAGCAGAAACAGAGAGAGAGAGAGGGTAAATTAAACAAAAACGATGCCAGAAATTGCATAGATGGGAGAGGGTTAACAACGAAACAAAGATAGACGTTAAAAATGGCAATGACATTTGTTGCTTAGGGAGAACAATGAAAGGAGAGAGAGTGTGACAGTAAAAGAGAGCAGCAAACAGAATCAGTAGGACTGCACTCAGCTGCAATGCCAGCTAGAGAGTAGGATCTCATCTCCACCGTACAGTATCTGATTGAAGCCATACAACGAATACAGCAAAATGATCAAATCCCCCAAAACTTAAATGATCTCTCCTCTCCTCTCCTCTCCTCTCCTCTCTTCTCTTCTCCTCTCCCACAACCACATGACCAGAATGATGTCATTTGACCCTTTTAACAACCAGAACTTTCTCATGACCCCAAAATAGAAGCTGCAAACCCGCATCCACTGGTGATCTGCTCTTGGATCAATACCTGAAGAATAGCTCAGCCAATAACATTGCTCTTCTTGGTCAATTCTAAATGGGTTTTTTTCCAATAATTCAATATGTCATCAATATTTAATTTTACTTAATGCAACAGAAAGAAGAGGCAACTCTTAAAAGGATGACTACTGTGACTGCTGTGACTAATGTACTGTGACTGACAAAAATACTGAATGGATTTTAAAAACAGATATGCTCAAGATAGTCATATGCTTAACTTCCATTATTAATAATGACCCTTAAATACAGCAGTACCCAGGACATGTTTAGAGTGTTATGGTTTAGGTTTAGGCTAAGGTTGTGTTTTCTCTTAAATACAGAGCGACATCTGACTCAGGACATTTGAAATTGAGACTCTAGGTTAATAACTTCACTTCAAAAAGACTCCTTCACAATGAAGATATGTACACACTGCTGTCTGGTCTCTTTCTGCCAAATGAACATACAAGGATATCGGCATGCTGTACTATAAATACTTGCAGAATCTGCAAATATGCACGCACAGGCTCACAGACAAACACAGACAGAAACACAGGCACACACACACACATACACACACAGCTTACCTCCCTTAGTAGGAGCTCTACAGACCATGAGAGTATGATAGGCTGAGTAAAGGAGACAGAAAGGGAGATAATCTGAAGAGAAGGAAGAGAAGGGTCCTCCAATAGTTCTGCCTCTTCTGCAGCCTCCTTCTACCTCCTCATTTGGGATCAGAATGACTAATCTATCACAGACTACGTTGGGTAACCTTATGCTGGAGAGAAACTAGAGCTGTGGCAAAGGCCACATGCACACACACACACACGCACACACACACACACACACACACACACACACACACACAAACGCTCATGTGCATGCACACAGGCACTAAACAAACACACAACAAACAGGAAAAAATATGACACAAAAACTGCTTCATAGATATCTGTTACCTTTCATGTTTTATAAGCAAGAGTAAGTGTGAGTGTGCGTCTTTGTTTATGAGTGTGTTTATGTGTGTGTGTGTGTGTGTGTGTGTCTGGCCATGTGTACTTTAAGCCAGCTCTCAGTGATCTGATAGTTTACAGTGTGCTCAAGGCCTTGTAGACTGGAACGGTGAGGTTAGATCCTCAGATCTCTCCACGCTTGACTCACTCACCCCACACACACACACACACACACACACACACACACACACACACACACACACACACACACACACAGAGGCCCTCTCCATATCTGACTCATTTACAGTATCACACTAAATGCTTAATGTTTAAACAACTCCATTAAAGTGTTCAACACAGCAGGAAAGAAAGAATAATGAGAGAAAGATGGAGGACAGAGGATTCAAAGCTCCCTTCCTCACTCCACACCTTTCCACCTTTCACTGTTAAACTTCTATCTCAACTCACCAAGGTTACAATGTTAGAGCCTCCTTGAACTCTATATTACACTTTCTTGAACTGTAAGCTTCTTCTAAACTGTACACTTTTACACTGTGCATTATTGATGACCGTCTAATCTTCCCATCTGTAGTCAACATCACTTCCTCCGTAAAATATCTTCCCTCGCACAAGAAGGCAAAAAGTTGACATGCGATCTCCTGAGGGCCGCCAGGTGTTTCCCAAGCAACCATAAAGGTCACATGATAAATGATCTGTTGTCACATTCCCTGAAGTGACACTCTGACCCACTCAGCCATACCTCGCTGTCCTCACACTGTAAAACCTATTTGCCTCCCCTCATAATGCACTGCGGGAGGTAATACATAGGAATGAAAGGAAGCTGTCACTCCGCTCACGTCTGTTTCCACTACATGGGGCAAATGTGGGGACAGCTCCTGCAGAGAGTCTTGTTAACGCTATTCAATCAAAATGTCTTGCTCCAAGTTTTAAGCTCCATTAATATTTCTGTTATTTTTGATTAAATCCCCTCATATGGCCTTCACTTTGACTTGTGACTGAATGGGAGCTTCCCATGCATGGATATAAAAGAAGGGCTTTTTGAGGTTTTCAGCCTATAGCCTTGTCATGGGAACTAGGCTCATGAATACATACTGTATACTCTTATACTCTTGTGGAAACCCATTATAAAAAGCCTTGACCAAAAAATGAACACTGACTAGGAGGGGAAATACCCAACTCTTTCACAGAACAACTTCCAATACAAACCATTAAAGAAAAAGTCTGTAATTGCAAAATGAATGTAACTATTGAATGATGTTGTGCAGCAAGAGCCTCCAGTTTATTGTAGCATGCCCAATAAAACTGATGAAAAAATGAATTAAAAATTATGAACAAATGTATTTTCATTTCAAATACAATTGAAATTATTTTAATTATCCATATGTTAAAAAAAACTTAGATTTCCAAGTCAATAACAGAGAGTGAGAACTGAAAAATAGGCTATGTTTACGCATGTTAGCGTACACTAAACCTTACCAAGTGATGCAGATGGATGAACTTGTATACATGAGAAGGTGGAGGGTGGGAGGTGCATAGATATATTTCTAGTTGAACATCCAGTGGCTGACATCACTGCACACCACTGCTTATAGAAATTCACTTTAAAGGAGCATCAATTGTTATTTAAAGCATGCTTGCACACATGGAGCATGCATTTTTTTGTACACAATTTTATGAAAAATGTGCTTATTTTGTAGTGGTGGTGCATGTTCCATTTATTATTCTCCTGTCTTCAGTCACACTATGTTCCTTGTCTCCTTTGGCCATGTGAAACAATATGAGACACGGCGACAGAGTGAGAAAGGCAGGCAGAGATAAAGAGATACAGAGATACAGAGAGACGCTGGGGTCAAACTGTGGCAGAATGATAAATCATCCAGGCCTTTTGGAGTCTTTCACAACTGAAACACTGGAATGACCCAGTCAAACTCACTGTTATTTCTCTGTTTTTCAGGACGATCTCTATCCTGTCTCTGGTACGCTGACCCGACCCTCTGTAGACTCAAGTTCTACATTGTAATGCTATATTGTAAGTATTTAGAATTAGAACCTCTATAAATGTGTTTAATTAATAGACTCCACAAGTAGCTATGTATGTATGTATGCTGATGTCTGTGTGTGTGTGTGGCTGTATATGATTGTATTGATAGGCGTGTGTGTTTGTTTGGATAGAGTATGTGTGTCTTGTTATAGATTCATTGAGAAGTACATCCATGAAGATGTAAAAATGTATCTGCAATTGTTCAAACCAAACAATAAAAGTAATACAAAAATAATGTAATGCATATACAAGGTTGTTATAACATTTGTCAAGATGTAGTACATTGATTAAAACCACTGATTACGGTGTTGCCAGATTCCACGATTCATTCATTCATTCATGAATTCCATGTTTTTTGCCATTCCGTTAATTAATATTTAATTTACAGTGTTCATTGGGAGCGCATGTATGTAAAGTGAAATTCTGGCTGGATGGGTAGTTAAACACTCCTTACGTTCTCCTTACTAAGCATGAGATGGGAGCTTATATTTTATATCATTTATATTTCTTCCAAATATCTGTGTTGGATCTGTTCAGTGTAGCTGCATGCAACATATGTCGGTGATATTCTGCCCAACCACTGCTAAGTATCCAAATATGACGATGCTGCCAACAGCTACAGGCCTGCCAGGCTGCAATACATTGCTTTTCAACAGTACTACTAGCTGTCTGCAAGGTGTCAAACTGATGTATTGTGGCGTCTATATAGCCCAGCAGTAGCTAGGACACGATTTGCAACTCTTTCACCAAGTGAGGAGAAAAAGGCTTGATCGTTGGCTGAGGAGATGAACAAGGCACAGTGCCACATGGCTTGTGGTCTGTTAAGTGAAACAGTGTTAGCCCACTGTTGGCAGTCTTGGAGGAGGCGGCTGCCTTCCTGTCGGCACTCTGGGAATTAAAGTCCCTTGTGCCCAGATGTGTGTCTCAGGAAGCTCAATGTGAATTAAGAAAACTGAATTTGAATTGGGGAAAACCGAATTTGAAAATACCATTAAAAGTTACATTCAGTAATAATCACATTCAATTACAAACCACTACATTAAATTTTAAATTGTGCCTTACAACTTAACTAGAACTAGAACAAAGTAAACTGAGCAGGGATATACTGTAGGTAAATATGTTAAATCTGAAAACCTGAATGTCATAGCATATATACTATATTTGCAGATTCATTGTATAAGACTCAGCAAGACAACAGCAACTGTGTGTTACAGCAGTGAAGACAAAATGCCACAGACAGGAGACAGTTTCACCTTGACTCATGTGGTAGGACAGCATATAACAGGGGTGTTAAATGGGGCCCACACCCCCCACAGCACCTAGACTATTCTTGCCATGCTATTAATACACAGGGGATCATGGTGGGAGAAGCATCCGCGTTAAAAACTCTCGCTAACACACATATGCTCAAATGAACACAAACACAGGCACATATGCATGCAACTCCATCACCAGACTACAGCAATAGCAACGGGCCACAATCAACACGCAGCTGCAAATAGGATAGCAGTCTCAGTGGGGGGAAATAAATTGCATGTGTGGGACAATATGGGCATCTGCATCAGAAATATGGTATCTCATGCTTTACATACTGAGCTACATTTTAGTAAGTTAACCCCTGTGGCTTCACCATGTGTGTAAACATGAACAGATGTTCAGGCAGATCTAGCAGAAGTGCAAGCACATCCTCTCCTAGAAGGCCAGCTAGAAATTCAGAGCCTGAGTTCCCGGTCCATTAATATGCCTTCACCTCCGACATCTAAATAATGTATTGCATAAGCCCTCATAACATTTAGCAACAATCACCCCTTGTATGCTTTGATGAATGCAATAGAGGTTCAATTGCATCTAACACCACAGTCACTATCTCAACATCCGAAAAATGAACAAATATTTGCACATTGCTAGCATTTGCTAATAATTTACATCACACAACCATTCAGTATAGAATAGCATCGTACAAAAATATTGACCTACTTCAGCACTCTTGTGGAAAAGTGTGCATGCACACACATACAATCATATCCATGTATACACACAGAAACAGACACACACACTCCCACACACGCTGCTAAAATTAGGCTGAGCTGAATTATGTCACATGTATGCCCCCCCCCCCAATATATTGTGTTTATTTTGTTTGTTTAGTTTAAAGCTCTTTGTTGACTGTCACTGATGGCTTCAGACCTTTTAAAGCATAAAAGGTTTTTAAAGGCTACAGATGTCAAGTTGGAGACAAATGCAAAACCCCAAGCTGTCGTATTTTTAGCTTCGCATTTCTTTTTTTTCATGCATGTTGAAAACACTGCACATGTGACGGTCATTCCATTCCTGTGAGCCCAAGCAACAATAATGATAATCTATTTATCAGATTATTGACACAAACATACTATACTACTATACTATACTATACTATACTATACTATACTATACTATACAGTACTACACTGTACTGTACTGTACTGTACTGTACTGTACTGTACTATACTATACTATACTATACTATACTGTACTATACTATACTATACTGTACTATACTATACTATACGGTTATACTATACTCTTCTATACTATACTATACTATACTATACTGTACTATACTATACGGTTATACTATACTCTTCTATACTATACTATACTATACTATACTATACTATACAGTACTACACTGTACTGTACTATACTATACTGTACTATACTGTACTGTACTATACTATACTATACTATACTGTACTGTACTATATTATGCTGTACTATACTATATTGTCTATACTGTACTGTACTGCACTGTACTATACTACTCTATTGTATTGTACTATACTATACTAAACAGTACTACACTATACTATACTAAACAGTACTATACTATACTATACTATACTACACTATATTACACTATACTATACTATACTATACTATACTATACTGTACTGTACTGTACTATACTATACAGTCTATACTGTACTGTACTGCACTGTACTATACTATATTATACTCTATTGTATTGTACTATACTATACTATACTATACTAACTATACTACGTTATACCTTACTGCACAACAACACACCACACCACACTTCACCATAGGAAAATAGGCTACACATCCATCCCTCCATCCATCATTCAAATTTAAATCCCTAAAGTGACTTAATACATTAAAATGATCTCTCCTAAACGACATCTCACTTCCCTCATCCCAAACCGGAGTCCATATTCCAAAACACCCCATTCAAATAATATTCATTATGGTAGGAACGCATAGTGTGCCAGATGTTTGTAGCTAAGCACAGTTGGTGTATGCATATGTTTACACACACATGTGTGTAGGCGTTACTGATAGCTCTTCATTCTGTGTTATGAAGAACCACTAAGGGAGGCATACACACTTCAAGGTGTGTATGGTTGACCTCGTACGTTGGTCCTTTTGTTGTGCCTCCTGTGAACCACTGAGGAGGCGGGGTGGCGGGTGTGTGAGGGCATTGGTTGGTGGAGCTGGTATTTTTGGGCGGGAGTTCTGACCCTATTAAGCAGATTAATGCGGGCTGGGCAGCTCAGTGCCATAAGCCGAGGGATCTCTTCCGTCAGATCAACACGGATACTAGTGAACCATCACAGATACACACACACACACACACACACACACACACACACACACAATTAAAAGATCTGGCTGTTCTCCAGCACATGAATCACCTTGACAGTTATAGCCAATGTAACATCCGCATAAGAATGCTGATAGAAAAACACACATTCACAAGCACACACACACACACACACACACACACACGCACACACACACAAATGCACACATCACATCTGGCTGTGGACAGCGGTTACCATTACATTACATTACAAACACATATTACAGATGGCAATTTAGAATTTATTATTAATTATCAAACATCTATTATCCAAATGCAGATTTTTGGAATATCACATCTTTGTCCCTCTCTCCTGAGCTTTTAAATCACTTAAATATGAATCACACATTTCCATTTGGTAATGCAGTTCTCATAACCACAGCCAAATGCTGCCTCTCATTAATAGACTTAAAAATAGATGCTCTTAGATTTGTGGAGGTTATATTGGGTGACTATATGATATGTTTGTATGTGTATGTGTGTGTGCGTGTGTGTGTATGATGCTTGTTTACATGCCGTGTGTGTGTGGGTTTAAGCTGTTTATTTGCCTCATTCCATTGGCACACATTGTCTGGTGATTTACGACTAGACTGCCTGACTGACCTTTTGACGACTATCATAGGGAGGGAGGGTTACAAGTGACCAGATCATCATAATGTACACACAAACACACACACACACACGCACACACACACACACACACACACACACACACACACACACACACGCACGCACACACACACACACAAAGACAGAGAAATGAGAAGAAGTGAGCAAGCTGCGATGACATCTGTGCCCTCTCCGAGCCTTAGGTCAAGCCAAGGGATGAGTGCACACACACACACACACACACACACACACACACACACACACGTATATTTGTTTGTCTGTCTGTCTGTTTGTGTGTCTGTTTATTTATCAGTTGATTTATTTATGTTTGTGTCTTTGCTTGTCTGTCTGTTTAAAGAAGGACATTGTGAATGTATATCCAGACCACTGGTGTGTGCAGGATATACAGTATATTCACTCCTTTCCACTTGTGATTTCCACCCGGACATTCACGATTCTAATGGCAGCTTGAGGACACTATGAAGTTCAGCACACGCTCCGTGCAGAGACTAGTCTGCCAGCACCTGCTGAATCCAAAGACTGACAATGTTTAGAAGATAACCCAGCCAAAAGTAAAAAAAAAACTGGCTGTTAACACTCATGTGCTCTACTACTACTATTTTGCCTTCCAGAAAACTTCACCATGTGTCTTTGCCTCCGATTCTGCCCCACACATAACGTCATTATCATAGTAACTGACCTGGTACAGACCTGAAACAAAGTAGTTTTTCTAAAAAACTACTCATCAGAAAAATGTGAATCTTAGCTCTGGATGTTAACAATACTTTCAGCTTGGGTGTAAGTTGGTCCAAATAAAACTCTGATGCTTTCAACAGAAATACAGTATATCTGCAACCGAAGGTAATATCTCACAACTTTTCTGTTAAGACCAATGCACTCAGAACAGACTCTGTTCTGCAATTTTTTTTTGTCCCGATGCAGTTTGCGATGACATTGGTGGTACCCAGAAAAAGAGGCTGAGTGAAAACTGTGCTTCTCCTTCCTTTGCTGAAACACACACATATAGAGAGGTTAATTAGGCCTTGTCATCCTGATAGGCTGCTCCTCGCTCCCTCCGTCTTTTCACAAGTCTCATTAGAACAGCCCATGCTTATTTGTTTGGGGGTGTGGGAGCTGCTGTCAGTCCCGTGACGTCAACGTGCTGCCGACACTTGCAAAGTGATCGCTGGGAAAAGCAGTGCAAAACACCAGACAGCTTACCACCAAAGATGTCGCCAAAATAAAAGCATCTCGCAGATTATCACCTATTAATCATTAAAGCAATAGCTATATGATGAAAAAGAAGCTGCTGATGTTTGACAAAACACGGCAGCCTATGACAGACTCATAAACAAACGTTGTGGTTTCATGTAGAATCCCTGAGATCCCAAGAAATGTTGTTGCACATACTATATCTGGCTAGTTTCAGATAAACCATTCAAAGAAATATGTTGCTGATCAATGTTTGGGTAGCTTTTAATTTCTAGTTTTATAGTGCTTTATATCCATATAATGTCTTGTATCTTCACTAAGAAAAGCTGTTCCATGATTATTTGTAGTACCACAACCATTTGAAGTACTATAACAATATAGACTTTTGCATAAAATCAATATGTTCAATTGTTGTATTATCTTCAATAATCTCTATTTTACTTGCTTTATTTGCTTTTTTCTATCTATACCTTACTCTTATGTTGCTGCAACGACTGAATTTTACCATGGTGATCATTAATGTAATCTTATCTCAACCATATTTATCTTATTCCTTACATGGCTCTATCTATGACCCCACCCATTACCATAATGTCACGTGATAGGTAAGCTTGATATTTTTGTACTGTGGCTTCACAGGACTCATAGCAGCCAGATCTGGGCTAAACAATCCAGCTACCTAAGATTATATTAGATCTGTATAAGCAAGTTTCAAGTGTATGGGCTTCTGCAGTCTGCATAAAGCTACATATGCCTGTTTTGAGCAGATTAGTAGTCTACATGTAGGCTTCACAAAGCATGTATAAGCTGTTGATGCTGACATGGGTGTGTCTGCAGGCACCCGGCCCAGACCCTGCAGAGCAGCTGGGACCAAAATCCTCCGCTGGCCATCCGACAAAACACACACACACCCAGACCTACAAGCGCACACACACACACACACACACGCACATACACACACACGCACACACATACACACACAAGGGCAAAGACCAAAATCACTTCCACCATCACTTCCTCATGAACTACATCAACCTATTTAATTAAACACTTCCTCTAGAGCATCTTAAACTGGCACAAAGTACCTTAGAAGACATCCACAAGAGGAAAAAAACTGCCAAGGCTTTGCCAACAGGTACAGACTTCAGATTCAGATTCAGATTCAATCAGAGGAACAAATCAATACAACAAATTATCTCAGAAGACACAAAGCTGCGTCATTATGGCCATGATGTATAAGATGTCACTGTGTCCAGCATACAAAAGGATTCCCTTTCTATGTCAGAGTGCTGCATCATCTTGTTCAAGGTGGGATTATGCAGAACACATACACACACACACACACACACACACACACACGTGCGCGCATACACACACGCATGCTTTCAAGCACATATACACATACACACAAAATGAGGAGATCAGCAGTAATCACGATAGGCTAGCACTAAACACCAACAGTCAGCAAACTGCTCGGCCGCCAGATAAACAAGTAAGCCGGTCAAATTGAGTGCAAAGACGTCTTTATCACGTCAGACTAAAGACCTCAATATGGACGCTGAAAATCCTCACACTCATATACGCATACACATAATGCATATAAACATCCTTGCATCTTTATGAGGCGACTCTGTTGACATACATTCGTTTTATAACTTTTAACCATACCTTTACCTAACCACTGCATGTCTAACCTGAATACTAATCTTAACCTTAAGTATCTCTAATTCAAGTCGTTTTCCGTAATCTCTAACCCTAAGAATAATCCTTTTTCCTGACAAAGTATAGAAAATGAGGCTGAGGAGAAACCAGTTTTCCTTGTTTTCAATGTTGGGACGTATGCAGTGAAAGTAAACCCATAGATGACAAAAACACACTCGCATGGACACATACAAACATGACCACACAGATGCACCCAATGAGTGCATACACACACACACACACACACACACGCACACAC
Organism: Centroberyx gerrardi; assembly: GCF_048128805.1. Classification (NCBI taxonomy): domain Eukaryota; kingdom Metazoa; phylum Chordata; class Actinopteri; order Beryciformes; family Berycidae; genus Centroberyx; species Centroberyx gerrardi. The sequence goes on from NC_136010.1 coordinate 12,864,238, forward strand.
GTACACATGCATACACACACAGAAATCAGAGGATGGGATATGATGACCAAGACAGAGAACCAGGAGGAAGCCTTGTGGTAAAAGTCGAGGCACTTATTGAGCTCTCCTGTAGTGGTTCCTGTCTCACATGAAAATAAAACAATGAAAGGAAAAAAAAAAAAATCTCTTAGCAAGCCCAAAGAGCTCAGTGACCAACAGCAACACAATTACTGTAATCCTATTGACCATCCTATTCTGCTTTAAAGAGGAAATTAACCAAAGAAAGACAGTGAAAGCCGCCAGTTGCTGCACTCAGGCAAGTAAAAAAAAACAAAAAACAAAAAAACAAAAAGTCCACACTCTGACATCCTCAATTACTGAGGGAAGCTGGCACAGAGGTTCAAAAATAGCTTGATGTGCCAACGTGTGCCTGTCTGTCCTTTGGATGAATAGAAAACTGTTACACACCCACCCACATACACACACATGTGCAGTAAACTGGGCAGGGCCTAACCATTATTAAAGCGTGGTTTCATAACTCCACTCCCACACACCCCTTCCTCCATGGCAGAGCCACACTTACAGTTTATAACTCATCAGGTCGGAAACTGTTTTGTGTCAGGTGAAAGGCTAATTGCCATTGTTGTTGTTTTTATTGTCCTTTGCGTAGCTCAGACAGCCAAACATGATGGAATAACCATATTTCTAAACCCATAGAGTTAAATCTGCTCTCATATAATCTGGCCTGTAATCTGATTTTTTCTACCCGCAAATCACTGTCATGCTATTTTGCTGGCTACCATATCTCACAAATTTTCATTGTAATATGACTATGGCCTATTATCACACAGTTATCACAATTGTTATTTTGTTCTAGCAGAAGTAAACGAATATGTGCTCTCATCCCTCCCTATGCTGTTCTTCCCAACATGGCTCCCTGCTCTCGTCTCCCCCGCGGCTCTCCTCTCTCCTCTCTCCTCCCCTGCTGATCCTCCCTCACAGTGAGGATTAAGCCTGTCTCATTTACAGAAATATTACATTATTTTTTAGAAGCCTTTTTTTGTGCCACATCCAGACGGGGAAAATATGGCCATCTGGTCAGAGGGTCGGGCTGACTCTCCATTACATATCACTAATCATAGGTGGTGTACACACACACACACGCACGCACGCACACACACACACACACACACACAGACAGAGGGAAGAGACCAAAACCTATGATACACACCCACACTATCATTAATCACATCTGCATATCTGGATATTAAATCAATCAAAAAAAAAATCCATAATGTTTATGTCCAGTACTGTATCACTTTTCATCCTAGACTTTTTTTTTCTGTCTCAATAACAACTTATGAACAAAATAGGCCCCATTCATAATAACAAACTCTCTACCGACAACCACAGAAACCACATCTACAAATTTACACCAACTTGTATAAATGTATAGCTGATGTTGTGGTAAATAAAAAGAAGGGTAAATGACCTACAGTCAGCGATCAACACAAGGCAAACAGCCATCCTCATTAGCAAAAATGAATGATATTTTCAGAAAAGCGTGTTTTTTGCCCCTGAGAGACCCTATGACACTACAATGATATACATTATACATTTACCTAAAAAAATAATTCAGCCTAAAAAGGTGAAGTGGAAGCTGAATTTAGGTGACTTTACCCTCCACTACATCCCTGAGTGTAACGATGTGACAATGCACACTTGCATTCACGTAAGACTCTTATCAACCATAACATGCAGAGCAGCTGAGGTAGTGCTTGAAACACTGGTCCCCCCAATAGAAAAACACTTGCTAATGGCTGCAAGATTTCTTATACCTGGAAGTCTCTCTCTTGCTTATTCCCCGCCTAGTATGTGTGTATAAAGGTGTTGGTGGGTGACACTACGGATCACCTGTGTGTGTGGTGTGGGTGGGTGAGTGTGGGGGGGAAGGTGAGTTGAGGGTATTGGGGGGATGTAGGGGAACCAAGAGAATGGATTGCCTGACTACTACAGCCACATCTACTGAATGTAGTGGCTGCAGTGTTTTACGCTGTGTTTTAAAGGTCAGCATGATGCTGTTTTAACTTCCATTGGCCTTTTGCTTTCAGGGACACTTACAATAGGCTACTCAAGAAATTCAAAATTATATGGACGTTATTCAATATTCAATGTCTTAGTTTTTTAACATCAAATATGCATTGTGAAAACTTTTTACCAGGTGTGTGCCACCACAAGAGAACACAACCAGGTAGAGAATATAAACACAAAGTACTACAGCAGGGGTCAAAATGGCTTTAGGAAGGCACTAAGGCAGGTATTTATTTAGGTTGCACTAAAACCATTTCTGTCCCTCGTGACAATGATTGAGCCTGATAAGAAACTGGAAGAAAAGCACTCAGCCAAATAAATAATAAATCACTGCATCAGAAAAATGTAGGCCTACATTTCACGATTTTAGGATATAAAGAGCACCTCCATACCCTAAACCGAATTATTTTTAAATGTTATCCCATGTGTTTAGTTGAGGCTGGAAAACAGTCATGGGCTGTGGGAGAATTTACCTTGGTTTAAAAATGATTCAACATATGGAGATGCGTTTGTTTATTTCCTCTTTCGTAGTGTTTGCATATGTGAAAATTGCCCTTTTCCTTTCATTTCAAACTATGATAAGTAAGCGCTGTCTACCTTTTCCCAATTGTCCCGGAGAAAGAGCCATAAAACCACTGCTGAACTACAACACGGCTCATCTCGAGCGCAACTGTGCAACAGCTGGTTGGAGAAAAAAACGCATGGTGGAGAGTGTCAGATTTCACATACACACATTTACATAGAGGAACCTGTTGTAGCGCCCTTTCACAGGTAGTTTTAAGGAGAGGAAAAAGGCCTACCTTCAATAAGCTTGATCCTACAAACTCCCTGGCTTTGTGGACGAAAGTTTTCCGCTCCGGGCCGTGCCGGAGGCATGGTTAGTGCGCACTGTACCGACGGACCTCTACGCGTAGCCTCTCACCCCCGGGCTTACCGCGCCGACAGCAGGCACAGCGGAGGTGCCCCGGCCAATCACCCACGGGACAGATGTGAGGGTGATATAACAACAACATGATTACGTTTAATTTGGCCAATTCCCCGCTTGAAAAATCCCTGTTTTTCTTCGTCCTCCAAAGCCGTGTCGCTTTATCCCGAGGGGAGAAGAGAGAGAGAGAGACAGAGGGAGAGAGAGAGACAGAGGGGGTTGTTTCCTCACCCCTTCCGCGGGGTGTCTTAAGCCCCCTTGACTGCACCACCATCAGTCTTCATATCTTACTCTTCTCTGCCACTTCTTCCTTGCTAATATTGACAGTATTGGCCCCATTACAAAATATGCCTACTGCCTTTTTCGCCCTGCATTCCATACAGGCTTCAACAGCACTTTTAGTACCACTTGACAATTACAGCTGTCTTGCCACTATACAGGTTCTACCGGCCCACTGTTGTCTCTTCAATATCCTGATCATAAATAAGTACAATACCCAATGCATTATATATGTAACCGCTGCCAGGTCAGCAGGGTCAACTCCCCACAGTCAAATAAGTCTGAGATCAATTCACTGCATTGCTTATTGTCCTGTTAATTCCCCATCATCTCTGTCTAGATGAAATGGATGTGTCCAGCGCAGGTGCTTCCGCCGGCTGACCTCTGGACCTGCAGGCAGGCTGGACAGGAGGAGACATTGTCTGGCTCCCGGTTCCCGGAGGATGGATTGGTACAACTGCTGATTCCCGCGGGGATACTGGACAGTAGGAATAGGTTTCCCTCTGCAGGCTGCTGATGGGACTGCAGTCTGGCACACACACACTACTGTTTTCACACTGAAGGCCTTAGGGTTCAATTTTGATGTGACCAACAACAAACAACAATGAACAACAACAAATTATGGACAGTCTGTCATGGAAGCCACCAAAAATTTGTTTCGAACACCAGTCATAGTCCCCTCTAGTTTTGTTTGAATGGAGGCATCTCCCCAGATTTAATTTGCAACCTCACTGTCGCCCCACTGGCTGCTTGAGTTGTCGTCCTCTGTGTTTTTCCAGTCAGATGGAAGTAGAGTTATGATGGCAGTGAGCTGTCCCGTGGAGAGGAATGCAAAAAACACAGATTTTCATTTTTTTCTTTGTAGATATTCGGGTCATTATGAATTTGATCAGGTTCCAGGTGTTTTTTTTTGTTCACACTGCACTAAAAGCATCAAATCTGTGTCACATAGGAAGGAAAAAATCAGAATTGGGACACTTTCAGCTGTGGTGTGAATGAGATGCTTACTGGGTTATTCCTTCCCATTTTTTAAACTATTCCCATAAAAGCTTGATTAGTCTTGAGTAATAGTCGGCTTGAATTGCCATACATTTTTGGGCTATACCCCTTTACCCCACAATTTATCAAGCCCTGTCCTGCATTTTATCAAGACCCGTCCTCCTTAAGTTTGCAAGTCACCAGCCTCCACTGATGTATATATAGATCAGGCACACTACATTAAGTCTTTCACACATTGCTATGTGCAGCTCTACTGTAGCCTTCCAGGTTACAGACCCACACAAGTCTGGATAATTCAGACTTTTTGCGTGTGTTTCCACTATCTCAATCCATATTCATGAATAGCCTCGTCTTCTTCCAGGAAACCGAGACTGCGTGTCTCAGCAGGCCTGATCTCCTGCTCTCCTCTCACTCGCGCACACTTCTCTGTTTTCCTATTTCTCCTAGAGCTGTTGCTGCCAGCGCTCTGTTCTGTTCTGCTTTCCCATCAGAGTCACAGAAATAGGCTGAGAGAGAAGGGGTGGGCGACTACAAAGCAAAAAGCTGGAGAGAGGAACAGGGGGAGGAGGGAAGGGGGTACAGAATGTCGGGAAGATGGTGCATCTCTTTCGGGGCAAGCCTGAAAAATTAGGTTTTCAGTTTTGTCTTGGTGCTATATGTCAGATAAGTATGCTTTTTGTCAGGGGGACTAAAAAACCTACTTGTTTATCATACTTTGCCTTAGTCCAGTAGTGTTCCACCGATCCTCTTCACCCAAGGGCTCCATCCAGAAGCTGATTTGATTGGTGGGGTTTCAAGCCTCCTTTTGTCTGCTTGGTGCTGATTAGTGGTGAGTAATGAAGCAGGTGGAAGGTGAAATGTCTGGGCTACTCCGCAGCCATGAGTGGATTTTTTTTTTCTGTTTGTTTCTGTCTGGTTTGCACCACAGTAAAGCAAGCTAACGTTGAATTTAAATCAGAAAAAAAAGGGAGCTTTACTTTTCCCTGTTTGGGAAATTGGGATTATTTGTATGGTAAACACAGGAATACCAAGTAGTTACACCAATTTAGAAGATATCAATGGAGTAGATGATTACAGCAAAGGTGCAGAATAATGTGACTGAATCTTTTGTAAGGCCTGTTACCTGTGAGAGTGATGTCGCACTTTGTGTTCGGGGGGCAGAGAGAGGAAGGGGGAGAGTAACTGAGCACACAGACAAAATCACCGAGGTAGAGAACACTTGAGTTTGAGAGACAATTACCAAAGCTAAGTAACCATCGACTGCTAATGCTCTCCAATCACCACCCCATTATAAAATCCACTTCTGATGCACACTTGATCAATACTCTAAGAGGTATCAAGAATGAAAGCAATGAGGTGATTAGTGTTTGTGTGTGTGTGTGTGTCGAGTGTGTGCCTGTGTGAGTGCAAATCTTTGTGTTTTCAGTATGCTTGTGTATAGAGCAGAAGGATGACAGATCCAGATAGAAAATAAACTTGAACCAGATAAAGCCATACAGTAAGATGGAAAAGTAGAGTCAGAGCAGAGTACAGACACCTGGAGAAAGAGAGAACACACCAAAAGGCACAAAGGGAACAAGAGAGATACAGAGAGAGAGAAATGGAGAGCAGGAGGGATTGTAGAACATGATTCTGTCAGTTTATGAATTATTTATGCGGGTGGGATATTTTAAGCCCCCCATATCCTGTCTGTGAGCAATGAGTGGGTGGAGGTAAAGAGAGGAGGAGAGGAAGGGGGTATCATTGGCCTGTTTCCTCACTGTGGCGAATATCATTGCACATTGTGAGTCACACACACACACACACACATACACATTCTGAAATGCATGCAACCTTGCCTCTGCCCTCGGGCTCAGACAACCAACTGTAAAAGAATCCTTCAAGTTCATCAACGCTCTTCATTCAGCATCAATACAGAATATCTCTCTGTCCTGCTGTGAATGGGTTTACTGTGGCATAAGAGAAGGGGGCGATTTACAGTATAGTGACGTGTGTCCAGGCTATTCATGTTGAACACAGAATAGAGCTTTTGTGAATGAGGGCTTGGCATTCCCACTTTCCAACACAGTACTGACTTTCTTTTGAACTGTTGTTACTGGAAAGAGAGTCCGCGTAAACAAGGATTGGAAATGTTGCATGTCTTCCTGTCTTGCATGTCTTTTCTTTACTTTCCTCTCTCTCTCTCACACACGCACACACACACACACACCAAACTCTGTCAGGGGAGCTTTCACACACAGGTATCCTGGGACATATTGATGAAGGATCTCACTAGTTTATTAATGCGATGCGACAGAGGGACAGAAAGACCAATAGGCAGGCTGACAGCAGCCTGGAGCGTGCCCAGAGAGCGCCTCTTCTCCCTGTAGACATATTCCCATGGTTAATATTGTTTTGTTTCATTTCAGTATGGCTTTCTTGATTGTCACGAGAGCCTTGATTTCGTCTGCTCATATGAAATTCATCCATCAGCAGGTAGGATATGATGCAAATTTGCAAAACATCATCTAGACTGTATGCTGGTTCATAATTGGCTGCCATCCTTTACTCTATATTTAACTGAAATCTAGGCCTACCTAGTCCCCTTAATATTACCCCCCCCCCCCACACACACACACACACACACACACACACACACGCACACACACATACCCTCACCCTCCCTCTCAAGCCAACCTCCCTCAATCCCCTACTGAAATAGCCCCCCAAGTTCTCCCCCACACCCTATTCATCTTTTAAACTGTGATATTATGCAAATTATTTTCTCCCATTGAACTACAAAAATCCATCCATGGAAGTACATTCATTTTTACGACAGATATTCTACCAAACAATGATATGGGGAGATTTCTGCATCTTGTAAGATCTGATTCTACTAATTCGAGGGTTGTATTAAAGTTTTTGGAAACAGTTGTAATGAAGTAATGAAGGATATATATCACCTAAATATCTAAAACCGTAGTCTGCGAGGGCTCTGTCTGCAAGTCTAGAGTCTGGAGTTCAGACATTTGGATTCACTCTGAGATCCCCTTGTTGGTGTTTTGTATTTTCCCTTGTGCTGGTAATCCACTGACACCTGTCTGTCCCGTTCCAAACTACATCAGACACACCTTTCACTTTGAATCCCCGGCCCTCTCGGCTGAACGAGATAATATGGCAGGACCTTTAGCCACGAACAATTACACTGAGACATAATCTATTTACCGCTGCCTTCGTCTGCCCTTGTCCTTGTGTGTGTGTTTGTGTGTTAAGAGAGTCTTCACATGCCCTTGTAGATGAATTGAATAATTGAGTTATTCCCAGGGTAATACCACTTTTTCAGTCAATAGACAACCAAGTGACATCTCTCTGTCAATTTGTTATTATTATTATTATTATTATTATTATTATTATTATTAGTAGTAGTAGTAGTAGTAGTAGTAGTAGTAGTAGTAGTAAGTAAGTAGTAGTAAAAGGCCCATGAATAAAGTAAATCCATACTGTAGTTATGTGCCTCGAAAGCTCATCACTAAAATCACACTTGAAATGATACATACATACTAAAAAAAACAAAAACAAAAAACTGTTGACATGCTGTATGTTAATAGTGTTTTAACACACATGAAAAGAATACATCAAGTTTCTGGGACATTGGCATGTTGGTCAACTTAAGTGATGAGAGCATAGACACCAAAATCATCCATGGGTCCCCAGCAGATCATTGATTCCGGTGCTCCATGATAACTCTTTAGCATAAACAATGATGAGTGATAGTAGGTGATTAGCATTATCTCAAAAGTCTCATGAATCTGGATCTATTTAGCAATAGATTTTGCTCTGCATGTGTCCCTGCTTACTGGACAACATTATGTCAACAGCAGCAATGACATGAATATGAACAGTTTAATTCCAAAATGCTATATATCAATTTTAGAAAGAAATGTCTCTTGAAACTCGATAAATATTTTGATCTTAATAAATCTTACTATTGGTATGCAAAGGTCTTCAAATAGCTAATAACTTGTTTTTAAAATGAGTTTTGTTGGCATTAATCTTGTAAGAGTAGGTGTCACTATTTTAAAACAACTAAAACTGTATTGAAGTTCCTTATAATGCTCTGGCTGGCTGTAAGTCAGGTGTATGATGGAGAGTGGCCTACAGTATGTAGGGCAAACCCATAAATCAATACTGCTCATTAATTTCATTGACAGGCTGGGGCTCCCCAGTGGCGTTCTTCTTTTCTCATACCACCTCCTTCTCACTCCAAACTCCAACCTCACTCCCACCCCACCCCCCTCTATTATTCGCTCTCTTTCTTTAGACACATTTTTTTTAATGCAATTCACCATTCTTACCCGTCACCAACCCAACCCGCAATAAAACATGTAAACTGTTTATTTTCTCCCTCTTTGTTCAAAAAAACCTCTATCCTGGTTCTCCACACCTCGGGAGACAAACCAATTTATACAGTCCGTTGGCTATTTAAAGCTAGGAGGTGGTATTCCCAATGTATTCATAAATACAGAGCAAAGGATACATATATACTGTAGGGGGTAAATATAGGGGGTTCCCACCGTTGGGACATTAATGATAAAAACAATACATTATGTGTAGACAGAGGGCTTCCCCTTGCAATTACACACACACACACACACACACCCACACACAGATAAATGAACAGATGGACATACACAGGTCTCCCCTATGGAACCTGGTCTTCCATAAAGAAAGTTCTAGTTGACAGGTTATTAACTGAGCTGTGTATTAGGTTATAAATCAGCCCACACAGCGAATGCCTTTAGAGTGTAAGAGTCAGTCATTTGGTCCACAGGGTATAGTCTCATACAACATACAAACACACGTGAACTTGCCCATCAAAACAATGAGCCTCACAGGAGAAAACAGGAGACAAAACTGTTATTGTATTTTAACGCAAAATGAAGACATAACGTAGTGTATCTTCTAGAAGACATGCGATAAACACTGTTTTTTTTTTCTTTTCTATTACTATTTTCTTATGGCTGCCCTAAATAAAATTATAAAAATATTCTGAGCCTTCTCTACAGGGACGATGCTCCAGCCAAGAACAACCTCAAACACATTGTACGACAGGATGCCAAACCACAGATTTGTGATGTTGGTGACGTACCGGCTGACTGGCTGGCTTCCGTAGTTCCCATATCGGAGAGGACTTGAGTCAAAGCTCCCTTTTAACACCGGCCTAATAATCAAACAGCAATCAGTGGATCAATACCCATCAGTTATCTGGAAGGCTGCCTGGGCCACGGCCCTCAGCCACATACCGGAACCCAGTCAGCTGAGACGGCCAGAGGGAGCATTAAACTGCCGCTAATATATGTCTGGGAGGAGAATCAGATGCATTACTGTGGCGCTCCGAGCCGAGGGAGAGATGGAGAGATGAGGAGAGAAAATGTGTGGGAAATGAAACATGAGAGGGGCATAGGATAGAGAAGCATACCGAGAGCAAAGAGCGATGAGAGCACAAGGAGAAGGGTAAAGAGGGGAGGGAAAAACACAACACAGATTTCCACCTGCCTCTATTCTACTAGAGGAAGTGTTAGACATTACTAAATGACACTGATGTAGAGGATATTTGTACTTGTCCCACTCTCTCTTGAACCGGGAGTCAAGTGCATTTTGCTCTCTGCTCTTTCTTTCTCTTTCTCCCCTGCCTACCTTCTACCTCACTGTTCCCCTCCCCGGTTTTATAAATAGACCACTTTGCTTTCTCAGTAAACCACAGAGAGCATATAATTCACTTAGGAGGAGAAGCGGGACACAAAACCATCCGTGAGGTGAAGGGCTATACTCTATTCAAACATACCTTCTCTCTGTAATGGACATGAGAGTGGCCAACAGCAAAAAAAAAAAAAAAAGCCTTTCTCCAATGGTGTTTTCATCACTTTATATATGGCACTTTTAGGTTTACTTTTTCATGTCCGTTTTTCGCTTTTGTCTTGAGAGCATCCAAGAGGAATGGAACCTGTTATATGTTGTCGCTGTCAGGTGAAAACCTCGTACCTCCAATTTTGGTGATTTTCATGTTTTCACTTCAACTGAAGGATCCCATGCTTCTCTATGGGTTGGGAAACGTCTACATGTTTCTGATGGTTTCTGATGAAACCATTTAAAAACCCACTGGATGACTAAAAATATGAACTAAAATTCATGGTGGTCAAGCTGTAAACAAAGCTATTTTTCTTAGTTCCTGAAATGTTGACATTTTGGAGATGCAGCGTTTCCACCAGCGTTTCCACCTCCTTGCAGCGTTTCCACCTCCATTTATGCTTAGAGAGTGACCTTGCTCAATTTAAATACAGGACATAAGTCATTGGTTTATTTGTGAATAGTGGTCACTGATTTATAGTTAGAAGAACACCAAGTTGCTGTGCGGTCTGTGCATTCAGCACACTCTGAAATAGAAACTGTATTAAAAAATCATTGGTCCATAAAATGAAGATACCGATTGAAGCTTGCATGACAATATAAGCTTCACTGAGTTACTGTATGCAACAAACTGATCTAAATCTTTTTCTTAAATTGCACATCAGCCATTTCTCTTCCTAATGTTTGCAAAACTTTTCAGCAGTAACTTTTCACCTGAGGTTTTGCACAAAAAAACATTACTTCACATGAGAAAGACACATACAACAGTGGTTTGAGGTTATCATAATGATGTTATTATTGGTATTATCATCAAGACCATTATTATTCATAGTAGTTTTATAACAATTATAATCATTTTGGAAGGATGAAATAATGCATCTTGTCTCCACTCTCTCTCCATATAGATTTTCTCTGTAAATCAGTATATATCCGTTTGAAGTCCTTGTCAAGCGTTCAGATCCAGAGTTCCTTAGTGTGTAACAGTGGAGAGTTTGCTTCTTGTTTCCTTGTTTCCCTTACAATGGTAGAAAAGACACGGCTTTGTACAGATATCTGAGGATAGGCCACCATGATTAGAGACAGCGGCACAGTGAAGGAGCTGTGGACTATCACACACACACACACACACACACAAACACACAGTTGTAACTTGAGACAATTAGTTGAAGAAGGGTAAGGAGAGAGGGACACTAAGTAGAGGATGTAGGAAACAAAAAGGGGGGGGGGTCTAAATACATATTTAGACAGAGTACTTCATAGATGGATTGAATTTCCTTTGCCAAGGCCAGTGTGTGTGTATGTGTGTGTATTTGTGTGTATATTAGTCACACCTCAGCCCCTGCACTGTGTGAAGCTCAAAGGTGAGCCAGTTATGACATTCAGTAAGCAAACAACAACAAAACAGAGTCAAAAATAAAACAGATTAATTATACAGTATCTGCAAAGACAAAATAAGCAGGCAGAGTTCCCATAGAAATTATGATTTCCTTTGGGATTTTTTTTATATACCTCCATCCTTTGTGCTTGGAGCATACAAAACCTAAGAGATAATTCACCTATTATACTCGGTTTAGTTTCTTGGATTAGTTCAAGAAGCATACACTTGGATTCCCTGCTACACAGGAATCTGTACATGGCAGAAGCTCATTTTTAAAGCTGAAGCTTTAGGCATTTTAAGACATCATTGAAAGCAGCTGTAACTCTTAGATACATTGTTTACATGGCTACGTGTGTTCACCACTGGCAGTGGGTTATAGTCCATTCACTTTGTGGCCTTTAAGCTCCATAGAACCACAGTTGTCTGTCCTGACTGCAGACTAGACCAGAGGGATAAGCAGAAAGCACCTGCAGTTGACACTGTCCAAGAATGTGTTATGTGTGTGTAGGGTGTGTATGTGCGCACATGTGTAGGGTGTGTGTATGTGTTCGTGTGTGTGTGTGTGTGTGGGGGGGTGTGTATGTGGGTAGGTGGATATGTGCCCAGTGCCCTCTGGTCTGTGCTGTAAAGTACAGCACAGAAGATAGTTTTCCTTGGTTCAGATGATCCTGATGCTCTGTTCTGTTGGTTTCTGTGCTATCTCCAAGAGGGAGTTTTTGCCTCGACAGTGTGCTTGGTAATATAAAGTAAAAGAGGGTAGTCCAGAAGAAGCTTTCAGGCCACATAAAGTCACATAGGTGTTCCAGCACACAAAAGCTGGTTGGACAAATACAAGTACACATCAGAGTAAAAAGTAAAGTGGAGTGTAAGGAGGGTGCGGGCAGTGTTTATCTAACTTCCTTCATCTATCTCACAGTTTTCCTCCCCATCCTCCCCTTTCCTCTCTTTCCATATCCTCCCACTCTTCAACTGCCAGTACAAAATACATTAACTGGTCTTGGCTGATACTGTAGCTTATCTCTACGGTTGATTCGGACTGGTCTTCAGCTCTAATAGAGTGCTGCATTGTCATACAAGTCAACACATGCTCGGAGATGTCATCCCTAGCATGTGTGGCAAGACATTCATTTCCCCTGAAACATTGTCTTCCCTGTGCAGTGGAAAAGTTACCACACATGCACCCATATATACCTACTGTATATATGGGTATATGTGGATATGCACATGCACACGTGCAGGCTTTGAGCAGTGTGCTAGGCTGGAAACAAATATACAAAGCACCATATTCTTTCTTAGGGTTGTTTCTGGCCTGGAGACAAAAAGAGCAGTGTTTTAGACAACTGCTAGCAAGTTGTCTCTAAGAGCTACATGCTCAGCCTGCGGGTATCTAAAAGCTCTCTCTCTATTCCTCTCACTCTCTCTTCCTCTCTCTCTCTCACACGCACACACACAAACACACACACATACACAACATTACACACTGAGAACTACAGACCTACATCTCAGAGATAGGTGCACTCAGACAGCCCCTTGGAGCATTATGATACACTCGGCTGAGCAAAAAGCCAGACTGACCAACTGTTTGAATCCCCGTTCACCCACTGGGCTGGCAGCAGAATATCTGTTGTTGTGCTTCCAGTACACCGGCCACACTATGAGGCACAGTCACTGGGTTGTGACTGTAACTGGGATATTGGGACTAGCTGAAGGGGAGCGGGACACCACTTAACATCTTGAAACTGAACTGTGGATCTCTGTTCTGGAGTCAGTTACTGGGTTGTGACTGTAACTGGGATATTGGGACTAGCTGAAGGGAGCGGGACACCACTTAACCGAACTGTGGATCTCTGTTCTGGAGTCAGTTTGGCTTCTGACTCCTTCGCCTCCTCCCTTGTTTGCACTCGCCTCACTGTCCTTCCCTGAACCTCACAATCTTTTTCCTGTTCCCTCTCATCTTACATCTAGTCTCACTCCCTCTTCCTTACATTAGAGATGGTTAGACAATCTTCTCATGGACACACAACCCTCTCAGGGTCAACACTTCACATGGATTGTGAATCAACAGTATTTCAAAGAGCAAAGTTAAGAGGATGCGTATGCCAAACGACATACGACTTCTAAAACAAGACACTTGTCTTTCATATATTGCACGTAGCGCCAGTATTTCACAAAGAAAAATAGAGATATATTTTTAACTCAATTTGCTTTTTAAGTATCATTCATACCATATGCATGCTACAATGAATATTTCATAGGACATGCAGCACTAGAATAGTAGAATAGTACCTTTTTGATAAAAAGCTGATGAAGGAAGCATAGCCTATACAGGTCCCACCACATTTTGTCCTGCATTACATCGTGGGCAAAATGCACCAAAGGAATGACTCTTCAAACAGCATGGGTAAAAAATAACTACAGAACACTTAAGAAAATTAATCTCTTTTACAATCCAAGATATGTCAAGTGGCAGTAAATTTGTCTTTGGTGACCTGATAATTGAGCTAGCAACACTTGCATAACTCTATAAATAATGTAGTAAATTCTCATATATGAAATAATTAAAAAATAGTTTTTTGTCATCAACTTGTTCCCCAGACAGGCAAAGCTTAATAATTTTGATTTGATGCTTAAGGGCAGAAATATGTGGACTGATGGATTGATATGCCAATAACAATAAAACCTGTTTGTGATTAGTGGGGCTTGATAATTTATCTTTTACCAATTTGATTGCCGAAAAGCAATCAACATATTATCAGCAGTATTGCTAACAAGCTTTTGAATGTCACAAGCAAGCTTTTACAGTAGCCTAACTAGAAATGTTGACGTTGCTTCTTATCAATTAACAGGTCAGATAGGATAATACAAAGCTGACATTGCTGGTATGAGAATAGCTGGACCTGAAAGGTCTCATAAATTAATTTCATTGACCAATGGAGCTTACACATTGATTCTTGGCCTTTGCTGTGTGCAATTTAATGTTTTAGGATTAATAGCCTAAAAGCCTTAATCACTTGTACATCTAACTTTACAGCCATATACATTAACCCTGTGAAACTAGCTGCTGACAAAAACAACAATCAAAATCCTCACCCTAGTATGCCTCTCAATCTCAATCTTCTTTATCTAACCAACCATGGAATGCTATGAAGTAGAGAAAAGGACAGTGTTTGCTGGGCAGTGGTGTAGAATCGAACAGTACTCACTGTATCACTGTTAGAGTGGGCCTGGGTGGGGGCTAGAGAGACTCGAGGGTATAGCTAAGAGGATGGAGGAATAGGCACTCACCCATAACACTATAGAGATAATATTCAATATCTCTACCCCCACATCAGGTGTTTTAACCATAAACAAATGAACATAAACAAATAGGTGCTCAACCCCATGAAAGCTCAGAAACACACATTCATACCACAACTTGAGGACACAAATAAATTAATAATAACAGATAAAATGTGCACACATCAATTAATAAACAAGACATTCACTCTGCTTAGACAGATGTTCCTTCTGTCCACCTGCTAGCCCTACATAGGCTGGGCATTGAAAAGGCAGAGGTTTGGCCAGTGTGTACATAAATCCACTTGAGCTTCATCAAAGAAAAATGGGAGGAAAAAAGAAGGTGGTGTGCTATTGTGGTTTGGAATTACAGCACTGTCATCTATTTATTGGCCTCTAGAGAGGTCACTAGCCTGTCCTAGGCAATATCCAGCGAGGGGCAAGGGAGGAATGCTAGTGTACTCAGGTCCATCGAACGGGGCGTTTTTCTCTGACAGAAAGAGCAGCAAATGACCATTTGGCCAAAAGAAGATCAGAACTCTCTCTCTCTCTCTCTTTTGCTCCTTTCAATTTTCTTCTGACAGGACAGTTGTGATCTCTATGATGTTGCTTTGTTTTCTCTGAGTCAGGACCTTGGCAGTTGGAGCAGTAGATTAAAGTTGCTCCTGAATGCTGATAATATTACGGTCTGTTTTTACCACTTTTAAGATAGTAAATAAAGTTTAAGTTACATTTGAAAATAAACGTTACGTTGACTCTAAATTATTGTTAACGTGCAACTTCTTCCTAGGGCAGTTTGAGCAGGAAGGTAGCAATTGGTGGTCCCTTTATGCTGTTAATATTGATTATTACTGGTTAGGCTACTATTTGGCTACTGTTGCGAGCAGGACGACTACTGAACAGTCACACAAGTAAGACTAACTCCATGCAGACACTGAAAATGTCCCAAATAAGTCGGGATGGCAGTTCTATTATAGGTGTTGATAGGTCCATAGGAATGGGAGATTATGAGGTCCTCTCTACTGACCTTTACTCCCAGTCAATCTTACTCATCTGCTCTGGACTCCCATACTGGGGCGCCATATGTTGGTCAACACAGGGAGTCACTGTCCCTGTTACAGACCCTTTATACCCCAGCGGAAGTTGACAATCTAGCTCACATTATACATCTGTACGCATCTTGGTGATGTTTACATAGTTAGTGTTGGCCAGGGTGCAGTTGCCTGTTTTCATGCTCTCGGGTCGAAAATCCTCAGTGCTATGGTTCACTGCCTCCTGGATCTCCATGTAGTCAGATTTACTGAGAGTGGATCCACTGCCACTCCGACCGCTCTTCTTCAGATCCTCCGCTGAGTTGGCCTTAGGCACACAGGGGACATTCAGGTACTGTGCCTGCTCCTCACCCTCCGTCTCTCTGTGGTAGAAGTAGTTGAAGTTGGAGACGATGACAGGTACAGGCAGCGCGATGGTCAGCACACCAGCAATGGCGCACAGAGACCCCACAATCTTTCCCCCGATGGTGGTGGGGACCATATCTCCGTAGCCCACAGTGGTCATGGAAACCACTGCCCACCAAAAGGCCTCGGGGATGCTGCTGAACTGGGAATCTGGTTCATCTGCTTCGGCAAAGTAGACGGCACTAGAGAAGAGGATGACGCCGATGAACAGGAAGAAGATGAGCAGGCCCAGCTCACGCATGCTGGCTTTCAGAGTCTGTCCCAGAATCTGGAGCCCCTTGGAGTGACGTGAGAGTTTGAAGATACGAAACACTCTGACTAAACGGATGACACGGAGAATGGCCAAAGACATGGCCTGCTGGCCTGCCTGGCCGTCCTCTGGCCTCTCTGCCAGCTCTGTGCCCAGGGTGATGAAGTAGGGGATGATAGCCACAATATCAATGATGTTCATGATGTTGCCAAAAAATCCAGCTTTGCTGGGACAGGCAAAGAACCTGACCAGGAACTCAAACGAGAACCAGATGATGCAGAGGGTCTCCAAGATGAAGAAGGGGTCGGTGAAATATGTAGAGGTGACGGAGGTGGAGGTGGAGTTGGACATGGATTGGAAATAATTGTACATCTCCTCTTCGTCATTTCGGAAGACTGGCAGTGTCTCCAGACAGAAGCTGACAATAGAGATGAGAATCACCATGACAGAGATGATAGCAATGATGCGAGCAGGACCTGAGCTCTCTGGGTATTCAAAGAGTAGCCACACTTGTCTCTGAAACTCATTTTCTGGTAGAGGCCGCTCTTCTTCCTTTATGAAGCCTTCGTCCTCCCTGAAGATTTCTATAGCCTCCTCACCCAGTTCGTAAAACCGGATCTCCTCAGAAAAAATGTCCAGGGTCACATTAACAGGCCGGCGCAGCCTCCCTCCCGACTGGTAATAATACAGAATAGCATCGAAACTTGGTCGATTCCGGTCAAAAAAATACTCGTTCCTGAGAGGATCAAAGTACCTCATCCTTTTCTTGGGGTCGCCCAGCAGAGTCTCTGGGAACTGGGAGAGGGTCTTGAGCTGGGTCTCAAAGCGTAAGCCCGAGATGTTGATGACCACCCTCTCGCAGCACTCATGGTCCGGCTCTGGGTCATACTGGTCGTGCGGCTGACCCGGATGTGCTGCTGCCTCGTCCACAGGGTCGCCCGTAGCAACCGTCATGCTGGAAGGGGATGGAACCTGCAGCTTTCAGACAGGGTGGGGCCACCTCAGGCCACAGAGAGATAAGGCTCCTCACGCTTGTGGTTTGAGGTGCAGACAGAACGTCCTGTGATGAGCTACAGTATAAGACAGAGCACAGACCAAAAGATTGCAATGTTAATGTGCTCACTTTGTGTTTCATGTTACTGACAGACTTTTGCATGAAATGAGAACGCCCATGAGAACTGATATTTTCATTTTGATAAAACATTTTCAATTTTAAGCATGCATACCACCAACTCAGCTCATTAACATTCACCAGCCTGTATTCAGTGCTGTCCCATAACTGTTAACACAAATGAACTACAGAATCTTATTTTGTTCATTTTTTTTCATTTTGTTCACGGTAAAGAAATTTTGCCCGTTCACAATTATCAGTAATTGTCAGAAAAAAAAAACAAATATTGGTGGTGCCTATAGGCTGTATTATTCCAAGACCTGCCAGCAAACCAGCAAGAGCAGGGCCGATGGAGTGGGGCAGGACCATTTGAGCACATTGGCTCCATTGCGTCTCTGTGTATTAGGTTATGAGTTCTTTCTCATATGACCACACTGCAAGATCAATATGCTTCCCAGTAATACTGTATAAGCTCTCATATGGTCCAATTACAACCAACAAATCTGATTATATGTTGAGTGCTCCATACAATCTCAATGAGATGGATTCCTTTCTCTATATATCTGTGATATGCCCAATATTCCTTCCACACACTTTAGCATAGGAAAAACAAATGAATGACATTTGAGCCCTGGTTCAATCAAATCATTGAACCATCAATAATTTATCAATAGATTAGATTTTGCTGTTTGATGCAGGTAGGATAGTTAGTTAAAGCCAACGAAGTAGGCTACACTGCATTATGAGCTCTGTATGAGCTCTTTATGAAATTGGCACCTTTAAACTTGATAGGCCATTGCATAAACTACGTCTTCAGATTTACTGAGAAGACAGCCTTTGATATTATATTAATATTAGTCCACGGTATTTATTCTATCTTAGTAGACCCAGCCATCAGATGTTATTCAGCAGTAAAATAAGTGACATGCATGAGTAAGAATCACGAAGTCCTACCTACTGGCACTTGGGAGGCTTGTTTACAGTTTCAGCGTTGTCCTCTGCTTATAGCGGTAATGCGCAATGGGCCCAGTGGAAAAGTGTCCAGTCGTAAGTCAGCTCCCACGGTCAACGACTGGCAGCTCCAGTCAGCCCGCCATACATCACCCGACGTCCCGGCTCTGCAGCAACCCAGCAGAGGGAGAGGAAGAGGGGACAAGGGGTGAGGATGCTACGGAGCCCCTCGCCGCCGCCTCCCACCTACCTCCCTTGCCTCAGCGACCAGTAGATACGCGTTCTGGTGTAGGGTGCGGGGTGAAGCTGGTAGGGGGAGATCATGTTGTGGTTGGAACACTGTGATTTTCTTACAGCAATCTTAAAATGCTGTGATCAGCACAATATGACGCCCCCTCTTCAGAACAATATGACGCCGCTTGCAACAGCAGTAAAGGTAATCCTCTAGTCTGATATCTGCAGAGACAGAAGGAAGGGAGGTTGCGGGAGGCGTTGCTGTCAGTATTTCTATTCGGAGGCACCCATGCTTCTGCAGATTTCATCTAAGGCGAATCACCTGTTTGATCTCAGGTCCGTATTCCGCTGGAAGGTTTCTATTTTAGGTCGGTAAAATATAATTCCACCATCTTTATCTGATGGGGAATATCCATATGACTACACCGATGATGCACATCAGTAAAGACAATTGGAGTCTCACAACCCATTCCATGGAATAACGCAGTCCTTTGATGATCTTATTAATGGGTGAAACACTATTTTTCATTAATTTGAGACAAAGCAGCCAAGTTCATGCATTGTGTTTTGCAATCATTAAAAGGCGGTGTTGTAGTTGGTTGGCAAGCGCAGCGAGTGAGTTAGTTTGGAGTGGCAGGTGCCAGACATGCTCAAGCCATTTGCAAGCCTCTCCTGTGTGGATCATGGACAGACACAATATACTCCATGCACCAGACAAAGCAGCATTGCATTTTCTGTAGGACTATAGCATCATTTCAGATAACATGCACAATGCAGAAATTCACCCTGTTTCAGTTGGTGCTCAGTCGCATGTATTTCTATCCAGTTTGTCTCCTCGTAGAAAGTGCCTTAGATTAAGGGGTCGTGTGTCCAGTCCTTCATTTCCCTCCTTCCCTTATTTGACCAGTCTTTCCAGCGGCTGTCTCATCTCATCACGACCACCTGTTTTTGCGCTGGCTCTTTCCATGTCTCTCATATTTCACCATAATTCAGCCGGTTGACGTTAAGATGCGTGGGCTGCAGTTGGGCATTGCAGCGCATACAAAGAGCCCCTTGCGCGCCTCGCCCCATCCCTGTGCGCTCCCCCTTTCCCGACACTCCTATCCTCAGTGCTCCACATTAAAGGGGACGCATCACCCACCAAAGGGTGGAACCGGTTTCAGGGAAACGATATAACAACATTTAGACATAAAAAATATATATATATTATTCACTGTAAAGGCGTTATTTTAAATGCCTTGGATCAGACACTCCAGCTGTGGCTTGCCTTATAGCCTACCAGTGATAGGTCTACTACAGCCTACATAGGTGCAAGGTGAGCTAGCAGCTACAATACCTGTGTGTGTGTGTGTGTGTGTGTGTGTGTGTGTGTGTGTGACCACCAAGGGCCCTGAAACCCCCATGTTAACCCCTACATAAATTAGCAATTTACTTGTAAATTTGCCCTCTCATACAAATTTGTTTACTATCTCAGCTATCTTCAATAGTTCAACAGTTGACAGGGCAGATGCACAATTCAAAGGACTGACTGGTGACCGCTGGCAGTGTGGCAGGGCCTGTAGAGCATGCTTGCCCTGGGGCCCCTAGTGGGATAATCTGTTTGTGTGTGCGCCTGTGTGTGTGTGTGTGTGTGTGAATCTGTGAGTGGTGAGCAGAAATATGACAATATGTGCACACACGTGTGATAGTAGCTTCAAGTGGAAGTTCTAGAGCGTCTGTAAACTATGCTTGCCACCTGTGAGGTCTTTAATGTACTGTATGTATAATGCAGAGGCTCTTACACAACATAATCTGTTGTGTGTGAGACGTTAACTGTGCTCTGCTCATTTACAGACCTGCGTACAACCCATCACAGTCCACTAATTACTGGCCTGACCTATTAACACACACAGATGCACACACACACACACACACACACACACACACACACACACACACAGTGATGTTTACAGCTCTTACTGCAATCACACACTGGATGAACTAGATTTTAGACAGTCTGTCTATTATATTCTATTAACTCGAGCAGGGAAGTCTTCCTGCACTCGGTCTTCCCTGCCCTTCTTTCCTCTACTCCTTGGGGCCTGAAAGTGGGCCAGGTGAAAACCCAGATATATCTGCAGTCAGAGAGAGGGGATGGTGTAAAGCAGAGAAAGAGAGACTCCACAATACCTTAGAGACAGCATGAGGAACACCACACGTCCTGCCCCACTCATTCTCCCCGCTCCACCACTCTCTACTGCTCAAGGACAGGTTCAATACGATACACTGTACTTCTCCAATCCAATTGTCAAAATACTGATTAAGGTGATGTCATGGGACCACGGGGACTGTGGCGATAGCTCACCCTGCACAGAGCTGACAACCAGTTACCCTGTCCGGCTGAAGGTCTCTGTGAGGAGGTATTGACACTTTTACATAAGCAGGCTGATGGATGGCCAGGAACTCTTAAATCCTCATTGACAGTGAATGTAAATGAGGGGGGCCCATTATGAAATGGAGGGCAGCTGAGAGTCCAGCCATCGAGACCCTATCCTGAGTGTCAGTAGCGTCATGATTCATCATCCACCACCACATTCACAGTAATTATCCATAACCCAGATTTACTAGCAGGAGGTGAGAGAGGGCGCTTACTGGGAATATGGGATTGGGTTTATGGGGATTGAGGGGGGGTCATACCCTCTATTTTCTCTAATGTTTCTTTTCAAGGTTATATTTTATCCATATTCTATATATGTTACTTACCTCATTTCCCTCACTCACTCCACTCTCCATCCCCAGTCTTTCTCGTAAAAAGTGTCTTATATTACTGGCACACAGGCGATTCAGAGGTATGAGTGCCATTAACCCCCAGCCAGGTCAGATTCTCAATTCTGTCTCCGATTCTCTCTCACCTTCAGGTTCTGCCAGGTCTCCGCAGAACGGCACCATTGATTCTGGTTTCTGTTCAGCCGAGCAGACCAGATGGAACCTCATGGAGAAACTTTAGAATGCTTTCTAACTCTGTCAGAGCGCTAATGACCGTCTGCAACGTGACTGCAGGAACCACGCCCAGGAGTTGCAGAGTAGTTGTGTTTTCACTGTGTAGAACAGCTTTTTTTTAATGGAATCAGACACTTTTTAGCAATTTCCTGTGCACTTGATTGTGATTCTATTAGCTGCACCAGCTGGGACGCCGTAGTAGGGGGATTAGGGGTAAGGGATTAAGGGAGGGCCCATAAAGTGTCTGGACTAAAATGCCTTTTGTGGTCCTTAAGTGTATATTTATAAATACTCTTTACTTTCATTTCACACTGTGTTCTGAAACAGGATTTGGTTGAAACCTACAAAACTCTCAAAAATATGATAACAAACAGGAATATAATTTGGCATGGGTTTTCTTGTATAGACTAAAACAAAATTCTTGACAGATTTTGAACAGGGGACTACTGAAAGTTTGGGTAGTGGGTAGTGCCCAAAACCCATTAGGAATGTGTCTGATAATTGATCAGTAAATTAATTCATGGTAGGCTGACACAGATAGTTCAGTTGAGATAAATCGTGAGATGATCAGCATATTTGCACTTTGTGCATCAATTTAGCTGTGTGTGAGTCAGCAAAACCTCCTACTGTATACCTCAAATCTCCGCCCTTCTCTCTGTGTGCAGCAGGACATGTGGAAGGAGGAGAAGGAGAGTGAGGAGGAGAGAGAGAGAGAGAGAGAGAGACAGGGAGAGAAGGAGGGTGTTGATTCAACTTATGGCAGCAGACTGCAGGGGAGGAGGAGGAGCCGGTCGACCTCTGCTGGTGCTGCAGCAGGTGATCGCTGTGTGTGTGTGCTGTACAAACTACAGCACACACACACACACACACACACACACACACACACACATGCACACATACGGACAATGTCACACCAACTGCAGGTGCTTTCTGTTTATCTCCAATCCAAGTGTATGCGTCTTGAACATAGATAACAAACTAAACCGAGTACACACACACACACATACACACATGCACACATGTCACACTAACTCGCCCTTGTATAATAGATCCACATGCCATTATAGCCTTTAATTTCTCTGTGGACGTGTTGAATCCGTTGTCTGTTTTTAATTAATTATAGGCACGCAAGCATCATAATAGCACTCCATGACAATGCAACAGGCATGGGATCTTGTAAGGAGGGAGTCTGCTTCTCTGTGACAAATAGTCAAGGAGCTTAATTACCCTGTCAGCTAATCTCATCCCTTCATCCCTCTTTCTGCCAATTGTCTCCCCTCATCCCTCTTTCTCCCTGCATGTCTCCCTCTGGGGTCCCACTATATTTAGAGATTGACCTTGGAAGTGCTCTACCTGCCTGCAGAGAGTAGCCAGTCTGATGATCTCTGCTCTCCATGACGAGATGTGTCCTTTCCTTCAGAGTAGAGTACTCCGCTATTGATTCTGGATGTGGTTTCACTTTCTATTATTCTCTCAGCCTTAAAAAAACATGGAAAAATCAATGGCCTTACTGCACTGGAGGCATGGTTGAGTCAAGACAGGAAACGTAAACACTCATGGATGCATGTGCGCATCAACGATACGCACACAACAAAAAGCACACTCAGTGAAATTACATACAGCAAACGATTACAATTACTCCCCACAGCTTGGCAGTCTGACCATGCTTCTATAGTGCAATATGTGCAGTGACACTGAGGAAATCTCACCCAGTAAATGTTTCTTTCCCACGCTGCTGGCTGTGGTTCAGCGCTGTCTGTCTGCCCAATTCGATCATATCAACAGCTAATGTATAAGAGCTGCAATCTGGCAGTCACACGCATTAGCTAACGTTCTGTCTGTTGTGTGTGTGTCTTACGTGACAGTGGCTTGTCACAGCAAGTGGCAACACTGTGTCACAGCATGCCAGCAGCTGAAACACCCCATGGGAGAGACAGCACCTGACCCCAGAGCAGAGACAGAGGAGAGGAGCGGGGAGAAAAGAAGAGGAGGGGAAAGGTCGAAATGATATCGGGAGGAGGAGAGGAGAATACTGTATGAGTCACGGAGAATACGAGAAAGTGTCAAGCGAGCGAGGAGGAGAGGAAGGGAGGAGAGAGAGTGTCAGCAGGAATGTAGTTAGAGGTGTGCAGAAAATGAAAAAGAAGGGAGGGACGGACGGAACGGTGGAGAGAGGTGGAGAGGGGAGCGGAGAGAGGAGATAAAGGTCACGGTGACAGAGTGATGAGTCATCCGGCGGAGCACAGCAGCATCTCTCTCTCTCTCTCTCTCTCTCTCTCTCTGTTTTATACTATCACCCTCACCACCATCTGTCTGCTTCTTTGGACAGCAACAAACCGTGATGACTGGCAGTAGATCATCACCAGCACAGGCTGGAAAAAATAAAATGAGTGTCACAACATCTGGGTGTGAACGTGAAGGCTATTTTGAACGTGTGTCTGCCTGCCAGTGGGCATGCAAGTGTTTGCCTGCGTGTGTATTAGTGTGTGTGCCTGCATGTGTGAATGTGTGTCTGTGCCTGCATGTGTGAATGTGTGTCTGTGCCTGCATGTGTGAATGTGTGTCTGTGCTTGCATGTGTGAGTGTGTGTCTGTGCTTGCATGTGTGTGTGAGTGTGTGCGTGCATGTATGTGTGCATGCGTTTGCGTGGGTGTGTGTGATTGTTCTCTTGTGTGCATTTGCATGTGGAGTACATGTCTGAGTGGGGAGTTCCACCTTGGCTGACGCGCGTGTGGCTGAAAACAGGGAACTGATCAGCCAATCAACATCCAGAGAGAATCTGATCTCGTTGGAAGCACCGGCAACAGCATCATCGCCCTTAGCAACCAGCCTTCCATGGCTCCGCCAGTAGTGTGGCTCCGCTGGTGAGTGCCACAGGGATTTGTGGAAATGTCACAGGGGTGAAAAGTCACCAGGAGAAAGCGTCCTTATAAGTGGCATGTGTGAAGCTGACAGGTCCAAATGTTTAAATCTGTGAATGGTTGTGTTTATATCTATATTCCTGTGAATATCTGTATTCATGTCTGTGTATGTGTGTGTGTGCGTGCGTGTTAATGTGTGTGCATACAGTATGTTTTGTCTCATTACTGTATGTTGCAGCCCTCTGTAAAGCTGTTCTGGATTTGGTTTTGGGCTTCAGTAGCAGCTTGTGCACAGCAGGCAAAAAAAGCCTGTAATGCCATTACCTATTTGACCTAGAATTCTCAAAAAGACCTTTTAGAATATGCTCACTCACGATTTATAAAACTTTGATTTGATTAAAAACCTTTTTTACCCAGAGATGGTGGAGTGTCTTTTTGGCTGCCAGAGGTGATGCCCAATTACTGACATTTTTCTGCTGATGTTCAATTAAATATTAGTTGTTGATGGCATTTAACCATATAAAACCTCCAAGTGTGTGCATGCAATCTGATCTTGGCATATGAATGGGTTGTGTTGGCATTGTCTTAATTCCACTTAGACCTGCTGTCCAAAGGGAGTCCCTGCCTGGTGAGACTCAATCTGCCTTTGGGGCAACACACTGATGCTCTGCCAGACACACACACACACACACACACACACAGACCCCACCCACCCTGTGCGCCACACACACGCACACACACACACACACACACACACACACACACACACATCTCTGAAGCCATATTGGCACAAACACTACAATGTAGGCTGTATCTACACTATACTGTGGCAGTCTAAGGACTGTATTGCTATACACCGATTCTCTCATCTTTCCCAGAAACCCTCCCTTGTTGCTATGGAGATTTCCTGCCAGAGCGTCATTGCTGGTGGTGCACTTTGATGACATCACAGATATTTTAGCTATTTCAAAAACATACCTTTCACTAACACATTGCAGAAATAATGAGAGAGGGGTTGAAAGAGCGAGAGAGAAAGAGAGGGAGATTTGTTCATTACTGTACTGATAAGCATTATGTGTTCTAGCACTATCACATTCCCAATACGCCTTATGGAAAGGTAGTTTGGATTGGACTCCTGGCCACACGTTAGGCCGGGGAGGTGGCAGAGTTATTAGCAGGCTTGTGGGCTCACTGTGGCTATAAAGCACACTCGCTCATATACAGCATGACAGTGTGATGGCAGTAAACCTCTGTTAGAATGCTAATATTTACCTCCTTGGCCGAGAGATGAGATGAAGTTTTCCACTGGACACAGACACAGTTCAGGACTCTGTTAGGTCCAGCCACAGAAATAAGATAATGTCCTCATGGTTAATTCCACGAATTACCATCTCTATTTCCTGCATAAGTACCTGGTACTACTGATATTTCATTGCTTAGATCTGTCAGACAGAACATTTTAAAATGATAGGCATTTTATCATTTACCTCTAATTTCATCGACCGGGACAAATAGAAATTTGAGCATTTGGCTGGCACTTAATAGAGCTATTATGCAACTTTTTGGCTGGCATTTTGAAGATTATCTCATAAAGGACTGTGCTGGTCACCATGCTAAAAGAGATAGCCTTGTTCTATCTGTTTAACAGAGCTACAATAAAGACACTTCTGTTGTATGACTGGAAGTGTTTCCCTGTGCTCCTGCTAAATGGCTGCCAGCCAGCCACTATTGTTCATAACTAAAAGACTGTCACTGTGTGAGGCTCTGCACGGGAAACACTAATTGAACTCTGCTGTAACATCTTCACTGTGTCAACAGCTGCACTGTTCTGGAGGCTAATGCTCCGGTTAATTTAAAATTAAAGCCAGCCAACATGGAATGGTATGACCATTAAAAATACATTGTTAGCGTCACGGTTTTTCATGATGCGTAGAATCACAGCACTGATGTTGTAGTAGTAATCACCTGCTTTGAATCCCTAAGTCTCTGCTGTTGTTGCTTTTCTCTGGCCTCATGTCTCCTTTCTCCTGTTAAATCAGGTGACAATAATGAAATCAAAATTGGAATAGAGTGCTCAAAAAATGACATCATACTGGAGTGGAGGAGTCGCAAACATGCACACATGAGGGCTGTGTTGATGTGTTTCAGCCTTTACTAGTCATAACACAGTTCAAATATACTATACACACAGTTTAGGTGATATGGTACCTTGATGTTCTCCCAGAGAGAAAAAATAAAAATAAAGACAGCACACCTCGTAATCTGTTTATATGGGTCATGTTTAAGACAGCACAGCGCAATAACACATGACAAATACTGACATACCTTCCCCTGACACATTCTGCACCATCCCAAAAAAACACCTGTGCGCTATGGGACAAAAGACAACCCTCCACAAGTGTGTGTGTGTGCGTGTGTGTGTATGTGTGTGTGTGTCTGCGTGTTTGTGCATGCGTGCCTGTGTATTCCTGCATGTGTGGGTCAGGGGAATAGCAGCAACCAGCACACGTGAGTGTGTGTTTCACATATTAGCGATACAGAGCACACAGAGCTAACAAAGGCATATGGCTAACAGTCTTTGATTTGTATCACAATTTTATATTAGCAATTCACTGTTGGCCTCAGTTTTTGCCGCTTCTGACTTGAAGCAAAAGCTGTGTTTGTCAGTTATTGTCTGTATTGAATGTCACTTCCCAGAAACAGGAACACAGAATGTAGAAGTCCTTGTGAATTTCAGGAACAAAGTAGCTTGGCGAAACTGCTTGTTGTTTCCCGAATCTTTCCTTTTGAATTTTCCAGCAGAAAGCAGCGTGGAGAATTGCCAGAATCCACACATGTCACTGCCTGAATCACATTCTTTTGATTATGTGATGGTTCCAGTAACAGTTGGTGATGTGTTAGCTCCAGAACAGAGACAGCTATAAAGCTGCAGCTGGATAAAGCTGTGTGTGGAATATATTATACCCCTAGCTTTCTCATTCTTGTGGTTGTGATTTGATGTATTTCGGGTTTGTTGAGTGGCGGTCCACTGGAGGGGAGAACTGCTTTGTTGCCCTGGACAAGGCACCACTTATCTTCTGATAAGTCCTGGGTTTGAGGGAACACAGCCGGGCGGGAAGTGTGGGGGTTGGAGAGGAGGGCAGGGGGGAAGAATTGATCCATGAGCGTCCTTTCTCAATTCTCAACTTTGGCCTGTTTGGAAGGAAGACCAGGGTCACTGCGCCTCTACAGGAAGAACAGTGTCACTGCAGGTTAATATGTGACCTATGCATTACAGAAAAGACTATCAGCAATTATCAGTGAATGGTAGTTGCAGTTACATTCAAAACATACCATATTGACTCTCCTCATTAAATATAATCTACTTACTTAAATGGGAGGCAGTCTAATTGTCTGTCTGTCATCAGGGGCTCCAGGTCTGAGCTAACAGCATACACCTGAAAGAGAAAAAGAGAGGAGGGGGGGAAACAGAAAGATTGTTAGAGGCCATAAAGTGTAGCCAGTCCCGTCACACAGCTCAATAGGCTTAGTAACAACGCGAGGCTGCTCCTCTTCTCCTCTTCTCCCTGCTGTCTCATTAGCACTCATGCATACACCAAACTGTAAACACTGTCAACTCAGGAGAGGAGAGGAGAGGAGAGGAGAGGAGAGGAGAGGAGAGGAGAGGAGAGGAGAGGAGAGGAGAGGTATCCTGGTGATTGGAAGGTCAAAGTTTCCACGCAACTGTATCCATCAACAGCCACATGTCCTGTTGAACTGTCCTCAAGCAAGGCACTGAACCTCCTATCTGCTCATTGTAAGTCGCTCTGGATAAGGGCGTCAACTAAATGTCAAAATTTAAATATAATGAGAGAAGTGAGATACGGAGAGGTAAGGAGAGGAGATTAAGCAAAAGAAACAAAAAGTGAGCTGAGTGGAGAGGCGTAGTAGCACAGATGAGCAGAGTAAGAATTTCAAAGATGAGTACACACTGTACTGTATTATGTCTGTGTTTTTGTCTCTTGGCCAGGCCGTCCTGCCCATGAGAATAGCTTCCAGACTGGCCAATCTTGTTAGATGATAAACAGGTAGCTCTCATCTCCTCCATAATATATCTCGCTTCCTGATCAATAGACCGATTCTCCTCTTAGGAGCTTTTGTGTGACCTGAAAAATGAGCCGGCCACTTAACTGATGACTGATTTGGGGGTTTTCACTGAAAAAGGTCAGGGTCAGGGTCAGGGGTCAAAGTGGAAAGGAATAATCAATGAGGAGGTCATTCTGTGGGACCTCCCAGTTTGGCCTTTGGGGTCAGCCAGCTAATGAGAATGCCCAAATGATGTAGACTCAACCATAGTTGTCACGCATACACGCACACACGCACACACACACACACACACACACACACACACACCATTGTGATGGGGATAGAAGGGAACGTGAGCAGATTCAAAACATAGTTGCTTGATAGATTCCCCATCCAGCTTTTTTCTCTCCTTCTCTCCTGTTCCTCTGTCTCTGTTAGAGTAATCACAGTCAGGAAAGACACTGAACATAAATCTAGGCATAAATCTACAGGGATGGCTGAGCAGCTGCTGTTTCAAAGGCAAGAATAGACAGTACAACATGACTGCAAAAAAACAAGGCAGCAGCCAAGACTGTAGCCAAGGGATTTTTCAATTAATTCTTTAACCCAATTCTATCAAGGTAGAAAGGTGTTGAGTTTGGTATTAATTCCCATCATGGCACTAATGTGCCATGGGAGATTGAGTCCAAAATATACAGTATATATATATATATATATATATACATATATATATATATATATATATATATATATTTCAAATATTTAAACTAGTTGCTAGAAAACAGAAGCTATTCATCCTTTCAACGATAGCAATGTCAACCAAGCAGCTCTCTTTGCTCTTCAGGTTTGGTATCTTGTGGTTCGTTTGCCTGTTTGTCTCTGTGATAGTGGGCCAATGGCAGAAGAAGACAGAGGTCGCCCACCATGTACCGGTTTAGCCACCTGTTCTGTCAGTAGGAGCGGGACGCCACCAGGGGGCAACGCCGAGCCAGACAGGCGGGCTGGATGGTCACTGTTGCTGCCCAGAATCACTTCAGAGACAAAGTCAGCTGAAGGTGAAAGACAAGCAGGGCACACTGCAGGAGCAGCACGCCCATACTCACACACACACACACACACACACACACACACTCAGGCTAATATAGGTGTAAATATGCACATTTGCCCCCAACCCTCACCTCACACACGCGCACAAACACACACACACACACACACACACACACACACACACACACAGAGACACACACTGCCTCATGGGCTCAGTGGGATGTCATTGCGAGTCTGTGGATAAACTCACATGCATGACAAACACTCAAAAACTCACAAACATCTCAATTAGGGAGGACTCCCTGCTACAGGAAAATCAATACGGAAGAATGGCATAATGGCATGGCAGTAACTTTAAAAAGAACGGCCTGAAGCATAACGTCATGCACCTAATGTGACCTGCACCTGAGTGTGGAGCTCATGTGACTGAAATGAAGTGTCATTCTCTTGAGAGGCGGTCATTCTCTGGATTAGGAAGCAAGTCAGCAATATTGAGGCTGCCTGAATTGACAAGGCTATAAAAACGTTAAGTAAATCTACAATCACTTAAAACACTTGTTTTATGACTAAAGGCAAAGGGATAATTCAAAAGGAGCCTGGGACATGACAGTGCTCCTGTCAATATAAACGTGCTCCAAACTTACCAGTTCTATCGGTGGGAGAACAGCAGCCTCTGCTGGGCGCTCAGGGCGGCGCACCCAGGACAGCCGGGCACATTGTACTCCCAGTCCATTCATAATTCCTCACGCGCTGCCTCCTTCCGCTCCTCGGGTTTTACATGGCACCTCTCTGCTCAGGTTGTGCCTGTTTGTTTCAGGGGCAGTTCATGTTGGTAGTTTGAAAACAGACCTCCTTCCTCACAATTTGTTTTCATGTCAATGTCAAAATCTGAAAAACTGGCTCAGTAGGCTTAGTGGTGGTGGCACTGGGTATGCTCGGTCTTGCATTTTACGCACGCACAGCGTGATGAAAAAAGCAGTCTTATTAGAGACTGAAGACGAGCATTTTAGATGAGAATCTTCAATGTAGCTTCCAAGCCATCTGGAAGGTTACTGTGGAAACAGGGATGCCATGGCAACGGTGACTGGGGTTACCGAGGAAACGACCGTCACCATGGAGACTGCATCACAGCGGGCGATATTTGAGACATCCAAAGAGAAGCACGCTCCATCTTTGATCGCTGTATGTGTGCGTGAAAGACAAAATATGTGTGTTTCGCCTCTCTCACGTGCGAGTCTTGCACCGATAATGAGACCCTGGCAATCGGCTGTCTCCTTTGTTTTCATGGTGCCATTTACGCACTAAATAGCCTACTAGGATAGTTCATATCAAGGAATTATAGGGGATTATTTCTTTAAAGACTGTAGCATTTTGACTAGACTTTAACGCACAATAAAGGCAAAGCACAGAACGGTCAAATTGAGATAATATATGCTGAACTGTGTTTTTCAGACATTACATGTGTTTAAACGCACACACAGATTTAAATGAATCGGAATATTATACATAGGCTATGATTGACGAATCACGACTCATAACGCATGTTAATACAATGTGAGTGTCCTTCGAGTAGCATTGCAGTCATCTTTCACAGTTAAACAGCTTCTATTTATACCCGTTGTGATAATGTAATGGCTATTGCACAATGCACAACAGGTCAATCCCCCCGGAATAGCAGAAAAAAGTCACCCAGAGAAGAATAGGCCTATAACTTTATAGGAGAGCTCTCTCTCTCCAAGCGCGAATGGAACCGTACAGAATTATGAATTCAGATCATTGAAATGATAAATTCTGATTCTTTGAATGGAGCAAAAGGCAGCGTCTCTGAACAGACAGGGTTCGCTCTCTCTTTCTTTCGTCCTTTCTTTTTCTGATCTACCGCTGCTTCCACACACTGGTGCGTAACGAACAGAACCAGCTGTGTGTTAACACATCACACCCCTCCCGTGTTCAGGGCCACAACTCTAAATAGGCTACACGTCGGTGAAAATCTTTTTGTTTATGTTCACACAGTTCTGCGAGTTGTTTTGCGTGGTAGTGGGGAAGTTGGGCTGCTGTTTGAAGGCGCTGTTGATTCCGTGCTCCTCTATCACCATATACTCGCTCTTGCTGAGTGAGGAAGAGGAGCGCGTCTTCCTCAGCTCCTCTGTGTCTGCCAGAGGCTGACAACTGCCCACGTGTAGGTACTGTGCCTGCTCCTCGCCCTCCGTCTCTCTGTGGTAGAAGTAGTTGAAGTTGGAGACGATGACAGGTACAGGCAGCGCGATGGTCAGCACGCCGGCGATGGCGCACAGAGACCCCACAATCTTCCCCCCGATTGTCACGGGGTGCATGTCCCCATAACCCACGGTGGTCATGGTGACAACAGCCCACCAGAAAGCGTCAGGTATGCTGTTGAAACCCGAATCTGGGTCATCTGCTTCAGCAAAGTAGACGGCACTGGAGAAGAGGATGACTCCGATGAAGAGGAAGAAGATGAGGAGGCCCAGCTCACGCATACTGGCTTTCAGAGTCTGTCCCAGGATCTGGAGCCCCTTGGAGTGACGTGAGAGTTTGAAGATGCGGAATACCCGAACGAGTCTGATTACGCGCAGGATGGCCAATGACATGGCCTGCTGACCGTTGCCTTGTCTCTCTGCCAGTTCTGTGCCCAGGGTGATGAAATATGGAATGATGGCTACAATGTCAATGATGTTCATAATGTTTTTAGAGAACGTGGCCTTGCTCGGACATGCAAAGAAGCGCACCAGCAGCTCGAAGGAGAACCAGATTATGCACAACGTCTCCACCACGAAGAACGGGTCTGAGAAAGGGCTGGTGAGATATGGGAGTGTGCCGTTAATCACGGGCGCAACGGTGATCGGATCCTTGTTGTCGTCCCTGAACTCTGGCAATGTCTCTAAGCAGAAGATGACAATGGAGATGAGAATGACGAGGACAGACACTATCGCGATGCCCCGGGCGGGACCCGAGCTCTCTGGGTATTCAAACAGCAGCCACACCTGTCTTTGAAACTCATTCTCTGGCAGGGGCCGCTCCTCCTCCTTTATGAAGCCCTCATCCTCCCTGAACTTCTCCATAGCCTCCTCTCCCAGTTCGTAAAACCGGATCTCCTCAGAGAAAATGTCAATGGGCACGTTTACAGGTCTTCTGATGCGCCCGCCAGACTGGTAGTAATAGAGAATGGCATCAAAACTTGGTCGATTCCGATCGAAAAAGTACTCGTTCCTGAGAGGATCAAAGTACCTCATCCTCTTCTTGGGGTCCCCCAGCAGGGTCTCTGGGAACTGGGAGAGGGTCTTGAGCTGGGTCTCGAAGCGTAAGCCTGAGATGTTGATGACCACCCTCTCGCAGCATTCGTGGTCCGGTTCATAGCGGTCCAGAGAGTGGTGGCCCGGGAGAGCCGCCGACTCCTCCAGCATGTTGTCACACGCCACCACCGTCATCACGTCGGCTTCTGTCTCGGTGTATCCGTGGTTCACCAGGGTGTCGCCCCGGGTTTTGGTTGCGCTCGGCGGGGGGGATTGCAGGAGGCTGAGGTGGTCGTCCATGCGCGCCCGTCGGGATGGAGACGCATACAGGGGCGGCCGCCGCGCCCCCTCCGCGAACCCCGGTCAACCACAGCCGCCGCCACAGCCTCTTCTCCTCCACCGCCTCTCTCTCTCTGTCTCACTCTCTTCCTGTACTTCACTTCCACGCTCTAATGTTAGTGTTCCCGCCCACGGGGAAAGATCTGGGTTTATAAACAGGCGCTCCACCCGCCCACGGCGCGCCGGCGCTGGGTACCTTTTCGTCTCCTCCGCCAATGGCAGAGCGCACCGACATAAACAAGAAGCAACAGACGGGCGTCATTCAACACCATCGTTTGGGCGTGCCCGCCTCTTTCACACACACACACACACACACACACACACACACACACACACACACAGGCGAGTCCAAATAGTCTCCCCCTTTTAACAAGGTCACTGCCCACTGATAGGGTGTTTGGAAATAGGCTAATCATAAAAGATATATTTAAATAGGCTATATTAAAGCCACAAAGCATTTCACACCACAATCTGAGAGACACACCAGCTTTACGCGTTAGCTTTTGTTCTCCCACAGGCATGAAACGCATGTATAAGTGTGCCATGGTCAAAGAGAAAAGCATTTGGGAAAGACATAAATCATTCTCTGTTGACATTCGTTTTTTTAATTAGTCTATAAAGAAAGATGTGATGCTCCTAATGATTTGCCATCCTCTCTGAAATCTGAAGCCTAATTGATGCCTGCGCCTCAGGGAAACGTGGTGAGGCTACGAGTGAAGTGAAGAGGAGCAGACAGTGGAGGGCGGGGATGGGAAAGACAGAGGAGAGATGAACAGGTCGCTGTGAGAGAGAAGAGTGCACTGTTGAAACATCTAACCCTCAGGAAAAAGAACTTTTTAGGACACACAAATATCACAGAAAATCTAGAAACTATACAGTATCCTATCTGAATATTTTAGAAAAAAAAATCTTGATGCCATAGGAAATTAAAAAAAAACATACCAAAAAGAATCATAATGTCACTATAAATTCACTACTGAGTAACACTGACACACTGTAAGTCCCTCTATTATATTAAATGACTAATATGATGACAGCGCACAGCATCTATTGTCCGTCAGACAGATTTGATCTCATATAATCACACAGGTATCCAGAGAGAGGCACAGAGAGAGAGAGAGAGAGAGAGAGAGAGAGAGAGAGAGAGAGAGAGAGAGAGAGAGAGAGAGAGAGAGAGAGAGAGAGAGAGAGAGGAATAATCCCTGCCTTTCCTACCTGAAACGTGACGGGTTTTTACCCTCACAGATTACCGGCGCCGCGGTGCTCATTAACAGTGTTTACTTTACAGCTGTTGTGTTGAATATCAAATGTTGATTCGCCCCTAAAATAAAAAACCTCACGTATCATGTAGGTACTGACACGGGTACTCGCCATACCTTAGCCC